>NC_086287.1:6472298-6774315 GCF_963924245.1 Chroicocephalus ridibundus | reverse complement strand
TTTGCAAGGGCATGTAGTGATAGGATGAGGGGCAATGGTTATAAACTAGAGCAGGGCAGGTTCAGATTAGGCATTAGGAAGTTCTTTACAATGAGGGTGGTGAGACACTGGCCCAGGTTGCCCAGAGAGGTGGTGGAGGCCCCATCCCTGGAGACATTCAAGGCCAGGCTTGATGAGGCTCTGAGCAACCTGATCTAGTTGAAGATGCCCCTGCTTACTGTAGGGGGGTTGGACTAGATAGCCTTTAATGGTCCCTTCCAACCCAACACATTCTATGAGTCTATGAACACAAGTGCCTGAACCTTCTCAGAAAAATTCAGGTTGTGATAAGGAATTGTCAGGATGTGGTACGGACCCTTGGGTGCGCTTGACTCCAAGCAATAAACCAGCTAAACCAAAATACTTAAAAGGAAGAGAAGGACTTTGTTAACTAGTAACCAGGACATACTGTTTACTTGAAGAGACATGAATAAGAATACATGGATTAAAATTCACATATGGTTCGCAGGAGCAGGCACTTGCAGAACGCCTTTTTGCAGGCTGTGTGCCAGAACACACAAGCCATATACAAATTTTGCTCACTTGTGATCACAGACAAACAAAAAAATCTAGCCCCACTGCAATGTGTGCTTCCTCCTGCATTTACACTGCGTATTAATTCATTTGATGCAATGCCAAAAAGTCTTCTCTTTCTCACCTGTCATGTAAGACCAGTGCGCAGTGTAATTAAAAATAAAGAGAACAGGTGGTTCTTTTCTTCTTTTCTTTTTCCTTTTTTTTTTTTCCTGGTAAGACTTTTGGCTTGCATTCATATATTTAGTTTTCAATATTTTTCTACATTTCAATAAGCCCAGTAGTTTTAATAAGATTTTTAAGTCTAGTATTGGCAGGAAAAACATAAGAAAGTTGTAGCGAGTCCGTCTTCGTGAGCTAGCCACTTATGACAAAATTACATGTATGATGCCACGTCTGAGGATGCTGTCCCCACCTAAATATCTATCAGATAACTGATTTGAGCCTATTACAGTGTGTATTGCTTTTAAACGTACTGAGATTAAGAAAAAAACAATGGCTGTGGTTAAGGTTTCCTGGCAGTCTTTCAGGATGTCAGTCTTTCAGCTTTCTACGAGCTGACAGTCTCACAGTCTAAACACCGAGTCTTTACTTGGCTCCTCCAGATTTTCCCAGAGCTTGTATTTCATAGTCCCTAGGAACTGAGAGTCTTCATATCACAGTAGTATATATATGTTTAAAACTATCTGACCCGTTTGATCTTAGCTGGACCTTTGAACTTCCTACTCCTAAAACAGAGTTTTCGCATCCTGAAGTTGCTATGAAATCTATTAATAAATAAACGGCATGAAGGTGATTTTTTTTTCCCAGTCTTTTAAATAACAGTTATAAGACAAAGTTAATAATTTAACATTAACCTACAAAGCTGATAAGAAGAACTTTGTTACTTTTCAGGGATTTCTTGGACTGACAAGTGCTGTGCTATGCTGTGTTTTAGTTCTTCCTTCCCTTCTCAAGGGTTTATTCTAATTCACCACATAGTTAAGATAATGAAAATGTACTTGCAGCAGAAGCAAGCTTTACAAAGATGATCTATGAAGAATTTTTCATAGTGGAACTTTACTTGGGCCTTGATGCCTTCTCAGCTGCTTATGTCTAAAACCAGAAAAGCACAGTTCAGCTTCTTTTGTCTAAGATGACATTGGTTTTAAAATGATGTGATTATCAGTCATGAAAAGCTGGGATCAGCATCACTAAAGCCTGAAGAGACAGTTTCTGAATAAAACTACAAATGCAAAGGAAATCACAGTTAAGCTTAATGATAGGCTGTGTAAAATTCTATCCTCAACGACCCTGAATTTTTCATTAATTTTTTTTTTTGTCAAATGTTGTGAAATAAAGGAGAAAAAAATACATAGATCTGTCCTTCCTGCTGAGAACAGGCTTCTCGCTCTGATAAATCTTTTCTTAGGATGTTTTCATTCGGAGTTTCTCTTACTTAAGTGTTAGTGCCATAGAAATACTCGCACTTAAGGACGCTCAAATGGAACTGAATTTTTTGACAAATTTAAAGTGGCAAATGAAAAGTGGAGGAATTATAAAACGGTTTGAGAGTAATGTTTTTCCTTGCTGGGATGGCCACAATGGACAAGAACTAGAGCGGCTCTCTGCTCTAAATGGAGAAGGTAGTCCCTGAAATCCCCTGGGAAATCATATAATTATAACTCCCTTCAAAATTTGAGATAATAACACTTTCCTTGTTGGTCCACACTAATCTCGCATTAGAGTAAATCAGGTGTTTTCTATTTTAATTCTAATTCTTTTCTATACATGTAATTTATTTGCCTAAAACTTTCTGAAGGAATACGTGTCCTTGCGTAATGGATGTATAGCAAATTCTGCAATTTTAACATAATGAAATAATTACTCATGCTGTGCAATTGCTGTTTTTTTAGTCACTGAAGATTCAGATTCTGCAAAATAAGATACTTTCCAAGAAAAAATAGTGGATAAATTGGCACAGTTATAGAAGAGGTTGTTAGTAAAAAAATCACTATGTGCATTTGACAGAGGTGAGTAGGTTTTGACAGCACTACCCGACTCACCACTAAAGGAAATTTAAATAAAATTCCCCCATGTTCAGATGTCACTCAGTGAAAGGACACACTCATAAATAAAAAGAGATTTATTATGCTTTTCTATCCTTTGGTCTGTTTTTAGGATGTGTCAAAACCACAATTTGGAAGAGAAATATTATTATGAGATAGTCCTTCACTGAGAAAAAAGATATTACTTGTCAAAACTCTTGTAATATCTTTTAAAAAATCTTAACATTTTTAAACAGAGAGTGAAAAATATATGTGCAATGTTCTCTTATACTTTTGAAATCCACAGTCTCATGTAAAGAATCTATGAAAAGAAAAATAAAACAATAACCTTAAGACATTCATTGTTTAAGTGTTCTGGTTCTTGAATTATTTAGTTTACAGCACATATAATCCATAGAAATTGATGCTACATTGTTAAATTAGACCATAAATGTGGCAAGGGAGATATATTAAATCATAATAAAGTCTCAGACAGAAGTGCTGAAATTTATTAGGTTACTGAAATAACCAGATGGATTTAGAGTTTTTCACTTTAATAGATTTCCAACCACTGTTATTGTGGGTATTTTCTAGCTTAGGGTAAATTACATTTCAGTTCTAACTCTTTTTTTTTTTTTAACCAGACTCAAGCTTTATTTTACTCCTCTTTTTAGACCACGCTTTTATATGCTTTATGTTAATCAAGTGCACTTTTATAAATATCCATGACATCTTAAACAAAACAAGTTCATGTAAAGTTAGCCTACACTCTTCCAGTTTTTCTAAAGGACATGTGTAAGCAAACAGCTTAAAAGAAGTAGCTGCAACCATTTCTCTGTGTGTATCAAGCATGGTTTATTTTATACAACTGTGGTATCTAAGCCATTCGGAGAATTAAGATACAAAGAGCCTCAAGACAAGAAAATACAATTTTCATTTTGCTGTGTTCCATGGGTAATGAGCTGCTTTCTTCAGAAGTAATTTCTTCTCTGAAGCGCAACAGGCTTGAAAACAACATCAACTGTAGTGACGAAGTATACGGCTAAACGAAAAGAAAAATACTATACTCACACCGCAAGGCAAAAGGAAGAACCATCAATGCAACTTTTATTAACTAACGTTACAATAACGCTCCACAGTAGAGTACACGGGTTCTCATTAGAGCAATAAAAAGCTTGTCTGCAGAATATAAATTCACAGGTACATCTGTAACTTAGCCATGAGTGTAAATCTGGCTGCACCCCACCATCGGCTATAACCTCCTGCCAGCTGTTCCCTCTCACAGAATACAATTTTATTTTCCAATAAAAAGGGAGGCCTCCCTACTTTACACCCGCTCCCTTTTCTCCATCCTTAGGAGTGGCCCTGAATGGAAGCTGGTGGTACATGAAGGAGTTGCAGTGGGATGGGTAGGAGCACCAACAAGGAATGTGTCCCCTCCTATCAGCACCTACAGTCATGGACCAAACAGCTTTGGCTCTCTTCCAAGTCCAAATCTGTCTCAAGAGCACCCACACCTTTTTCTGGGTCCATCACTATTGTCATACTTTTCTTCCACAGCGGTGAAGCTACTCACTCCCTTGCATGGCAACCTCTGAAAAGAATTTTTAAGAGAACTAAAACATCAGCAAACTTATTTTAGCCACAGGACTTATTTTGGTCTACATATCGCATCCAAATTTCATTTTATTTATGGGTACAGCAGAATTTGAGGTGGAGGATTCACTGCAAAAGGTCCTTCAGAAGCTTGCCTAACCAATGGACTCAGAAACCAAAGAATATTCATTCACCTCAAAGGTGAAGAAAGCATACTGCACTACCTAGCATGCCAAAAAAAAAATCTTATTCTCCAAGTGCATTAAAATTAATTCAGCCAACAGCATTGTCAGTCCCGTATGTAAAGAACAAAAAACCCATGTGGCTCCAGTCATGCCAACCGAATAGATGTAAGAGCTCCATAGACCTAATTTCTGTACTAATCTGAAATCAATCAGAAATTGGTGTTAAATGATGTAAGCTGTGGAATGGGAATCAGTTAACTGGTTTTCCTATGATGTGATGCTCTGGCTAAATGCAAAGTATTATACAGTGTACATCAAATGCGCAGGGAAAAAAGATGCAAGGCAGATGCAAGGTTAGAAGTCACAGCAAGGGGTGTTCCAGTTAGGGAAGGGGAAAAAAAAAATATCCACAAAATGACAAGGATTCCTCAAGTGCTGAGACAGGTTTCCCTGGGAGGAATTTCTCTATTGTGCAATTTCCATTTTGGAAACTCAAAATTCAACTGGACAATGCCTTGAGAAACCTGAGCAGCTTTCGCATTGTCCCAGCTTTGCAGATCAGGCAGAACAAGGTGACCTCCAAAGGACTCTTCAAGAGTAACTTTTCCAGGTTTCCTTGGAAATATGCTGGGCTACTGATCGTATATTTAAAACTAAGGTGACTCTTGCCTGTATATGCAATTCCTAGAATTTTTATAAAAACTATCTCCTTATCTTGGATCCAGCATGAATTGCCAATGTAGATAATGTAGATAATTAAATGGTATGTTTTTCAGTTTAAACTGCATCCACAGCTGCTTGCAATTTGATTATTACAGATGAGTTTTATGGCTCATACCAAAGCTGCTGCATTCATAGCATTGCCTTGCAATATCAATAAATAAAAACAAAATACGATATATTCTCAAGTGGATGTACTTTGGTGCTTCAAGGTAAAATTAATGAGAAATATATGCATTTCTTTTGTTATGAATAACTTAATCAGCATATCGAATCACTTTAAAACTTATTTATGTGTCAGGAACAAAATTGCTTTCCATCTCCTGTTGACTGCAACCTTAATTGGGACTGGAGATGGAGTAGAAATATTTTATTAAATACCCTATCATATAGAAAATTACAGTTTAGCGTTGTATTTGATGTGTAAAGCCCTGGTTGATGTGTCTTGTTTAAGCACTAGTGAATTATAAACACATTGAAGACTGCAGCTGGTATTACTTCTTCATTTAAAGAAACACTGATGTAAACATTTTGTTCTCAGCTTGTTTTTTCTGTATTCTGCTGGCAGTGCTGAGCTAGTGCCAATAACAAGTTTTAGAAGCCAACACCACTCCATACTTCCCAGAAAAAAAAAAATCTTCATATTTTATTTCTTAATTTAATAAATGAACCACTATCTCTCTGGCTTGGTTATATTCTGTGTGCTTAGTGAGATGGATACCGAAGGAAAACCCCTGCAGACTGAAATTGTGTGTTTATACACAGAGAAGTTAGAATACAATCCATCTCCTTTATATCCTGATTTTTATTATGTCCAGGAGAAATAAAAGCCGTAGGAGGGAGGAAATACCGTAAGTGCTTTTGTTTTGTATAACTTGAGGGAGTAGGGGAGTCGCGCGCACCCCAAACTGTGAGCAGGTCAGGCTCGCGTGGGTCAAGGGAGAGGTCCTACTACAAGGAATAGTGAATCTCGCTCTCCATGTCAAATAAGGTAAGTATCCATAAAATGAATTACTTCGATGCCAAAATTCTCTTCGCTTTGCCCACTTGTACCACAGTGCAGAGACATCAGGCCGTGGTGATTTTGCTTTGAAGCCCTGGCTGTTTGGGATGTTTCAGATGACCATGCATCTTGGGTATTTTGGAAATTAGACCGACAGTTGGTTCTGCTTTGAAACATAACTTTGAAGGTCGCTACCAGACTATTTTCTCAGAGGAGGCATCTTTTTACTCCAGGATCACTCAGCCACCTGAAGCTGGAGCCCTGACTGGGCGTTGCTGCAGGGCCCAGGAGCACAAGGCTGTGTCCACCTTCACTTCTAACCCTTCCCTGTGCCCTCAGCGGCGCTTGGCGCCAGGAGGTTGTGGAAAATGTCTGGTTTCGAAGACAACGGTTTTGCTAATGAGACATCAATCCAGTTGGCCTGTGTACAGCCCCAAGGTTATCCTTCACGAGCACACATGCAGCACGCTCGGCCTGTGCTGACAGGAGAAACTTCTCGGGGCTGGGGTGCAGCAAGTAATTTTCTTCATTAAGAAATTATTATTTTTTTTCTCCAATGTTCCTCAAGGACCAAAGGTTTCATTTATATGAGCTTATTTTCTATGGTTAGTATTAAAACTTCTTTTTAATCCCCACATTGAAATGCAAGTGCTTTATACAGAAAATGGATCTGTGGGAGGTTCAAGTGGTAAAAGAAATGGTCCCAGATGACCCGTGAGACACATGACAATTGCATCTAGTGACATTTAAGGAGATTTTGGGGGATTATGTTCTGAAACCGGAGATCTTTAGAAAGGAGTTTTTGTATTTGTCTGCTCTTGCGGTACCTGATCTTGCTGTCCCTGCTTCTTCTCCAGTTTAGTAGAGGTTTCACCCTCCAGAATTGATCACACTTTGTTGGTGGCTTATTGTTTTGCCTTTTATTTGCGTGTCTAGACTCCATCTTGAATTGCTTGAATTCACCTTGCCCAACCCCATGTTGTGGGACAAGCGACCCCTGAAGGGAGGTGAGGCTGTGTCCCCCTCCCACCCTCCATTGGGAACGTGCGATGAGGCGCTTTTACCAAAAGCACCTGCTCAAAGATTTTCTTCTTCAGCCAACTGAGGAGTTGCTCCTGGCTGTATTAGTTTTGGCTGTCTGCAGAGGAGAAGGCAGGGGTAAACAAGCACAGACATCTTACAGCATCAACTGCAAAACCCCTTACCTGTCATGCCTGAACAGGACAAAGAGCTGCTGAATCCCAGAAATCCCAAATCTCTCCTATTGCCCGGGGAGGGGGTTAGTGCCCTAGCAGCAAAATTAGGCACCTCAACTACCCTCTATTACATGCTTCACTCAAAAATTGTCTCTTTTCCCTACCTTCAATACAGGAACTACCTACGTCCCCCTCCTGGGAGTTTCTCTTCTGCTTTGTCTTTTTCTTTCTGCCCTCCAGTCCACTACTGGAAGACAAATTGTTAAGCAAACACGTCTGCTGCTCTTCTGCCTAATCATTTCCACCTTTTCTAAAAAAATATCAAACAAATACCACTAACACATTCTGTCCTGTACTTTCTCCAGTCCCAAGCAGCCATCTCAGTAAAGCCCCAAGTCGTCATTGTTTTGCTTCATAGCAGGACTTTCAGTGATGTACTTCTGATTCCTATCAAGCCCTGATGAGAAGCCTCCTCAATAATATTAGCTCTTTTGTCGGTCTCAACTGGCACCTCGCCTCCTCCTAATCAGGTTGCTTGGGACAAACGTGGTTCTTTATGGGATGGTTGGCTCAGGTAGTAAATAAACACACATCTGATGTAAATTGTGAAACCAATTAAAACTGTAGTGATTTACAGCATTCAGGTTTCCAATGCAGTGAACCCAAGCATAAGTCTGGATGATGATTTCCAAAGGCAATAAAAGTCTCTGCTAGAGAAAAGCATTTGCCAAAGAGCAGCAGTGTTGACAGCTGAAGGAGGTCACGCTTCACCACCTCTCCACCGGTCTGATTACCTTGTTGTAAAACCCGTCTCTGGCCTTTCGCTTATTGACTGTTTGCATTATCTCAATTAAACCTAAGCTTTCTGGGTCAGGAGGATGGGTCCTAATTTCAAACTTATGAATGTTGCTATAGCAGCAGGTGCAGTACAATATGAAAAGGATCAACAGTGGTAGGAGAAACGACAGAGCGAAACACTCCCTCTCCAAGGGTATTCATTCCTTCATCTGTGTCCCTAAACGCTCATCGGTTGATATTCTTTTATATATTTAACACCACATACTGAAAACCTGTCTGAGGTTGCTGTTCTAACATTCACTGGTTTTTTGCACAGCTCTCAGGGTAGGAGCCACCAGGTTCAGACACGTACAGAGAGGGTCTCTCAGGTCTGATGCTGGCTCATGTCTGGCACCCCAGACGACTTTGCTTAAATCAACTGAGCGTCCCATGGACACAATTTTCACACCCAGCCTCGCAAAAGCTGGCACTTAGGTGAGAGAGTATCAGCCACAGTGTGCACAGTGCCAAGCTAAGCACAGACAGATAGAAACAGAAAACATAAATGATGCTGAAATAAAGACAGAAACAGTGACTTTAACATTTTTGGGATGGTTCTGAAGCAATCATGTCTCTGCAGGCAGCTCCTCCTGCTGTTATTTCAATTCTCCATGCAGACGTTCTCACTGAGGCAAAAACTACTCCATCGTGTCACAGGCACAGCTCTTCCCCGGTAGGAGTATGCAGAAAATTATTTATGCTCATGCACAGGGTGAGGTTGTGTCAAGAGAACAATATATGTCTCCTGTGAAAAACGTTTCTGTCGGTGGTACTGTCAGAGACGTTGGATGAGGAACATGGTTCGTCCGATTATCAATAACATCTAACAGCCACACTTTCCGAGTCTAATCCCAAATCCACTAAAATCCATGAGGGTTTCAGTGGACATAAATCAAGAAAAATAAGTTGAGAATATATATACTATATATATTATGGTTGTTTTGGAGGGTTAACCTAACAATGAAAAGCTTTTATGCAGAAGAGCTTATGTATTTGAGCATGCATGTAAATATACATAAAGCAACATGCAACAAATCATTGGATAAACACCATATTTTTATTTTAAGTCTGTTAAATTTCTTTTTATTCATTAATAGGATGTAAGAACACAAAAGTTAGATAAAAATTTACATTCTTCTATTCCATCGTAATAAAATGCCTTGGTTTTTAGTCAGCCGTCCCTTTGATAACACCACTGACTTCTTAAACACATAAATATGCTGTAGGAACAACTGGGGTTTGGACAACACATTGCCTCAGTTTTTTTTTTATCACCTACGAGAGAGTGAAAAGAAAAAAATAGAGATAAACTAATGGTGAGGACAATGTGACATCACTTTATCATGTTTATAGACTTTTTCTCTGATGGATTCACAGTCTCCTCTGTGCTTATAGTAATTGATACTGGGTGTACACTGCAGAATAAACAACAGGGACTCATAAAAAGTAACCTGACCACAAAGTGCAATTCCATTACCTTTTCTTTTTTCCTTCTTGGCAGTTTCCACTCTCAAAGAGAAAAATTCACAGTAGCAACATATAAACTTTAATACCATAAGGCCTAAGCAACTGCCCAAGACTCTGCAAAACAATTCTGAAAAGCAGAAGAAATAGCACTGATCACACAAATCTTTTATCTGTGATATCTTTCTGCTGCTCAGCCCCCAACTGTCCATTTACAGAGAGGATGAACGGCCATCTGTCACCCTTGTCCATTTGACATCAGTGAAATACAAAGCAGACCAGACCATATATTCAGACTTTCAACAGCAACTTGTTAGAGATCATGTAATAACACATTTACATTACATGCTTCTTTACATTACAGAGGTACACAGAATCACAGAATCTTCATGGTTGGAAAGGACCCTCAAGATCATCGAGTCCAACCAAACAACCTACAATCTCTGCCACTAGAGCATGCCCTGAAGTGCCACATCTAGATGTTCCCTAAACACCTCTAGGGATGGTGACTCAACCCCCTCCCTGGGCAGGCTGTTCCAGTGCCTGACCACTCTTTCAGTAAAGTAATTCTTCCTAATATCTAATCTAAACCTCCCCTGCCGCAACACGTGGACACATGACACACAGAGGAAGCCCTTGGTTTGTGTTATGCTCTACAGAGCTGGGATGTGGCCACAAGCACCCTCTGATGCTGCCATCCTTTTTGGACAGTAGAGCTGCCCGGATAGTGGTGGACACCTGAGAGCAGTAACCTCCTGCACAGTCCCAGGCTGCTGTGGAGAAGGACATCCATCCCTCCCTCAACGGCAGCATGATCAGTTAAGCTTTGATAAGTGATAATGGAGGAGGAAGAGAAAATAAAATTGGATACGTACATTGAACATGGTGAACAATAGACTAGCTTGACATGTAGAGTGGTTCCCTTCAACATAAAATCAATGAGAAATATCAGAAAGGCCTTTCTAAATTGCTTTTTCCCTATTTGCAGGGACTTGCACCAGTAAAAAGCCCATCTTTGTCAAGGAAAAATCTTCTGCTTTCATCCGTTGTGTTCAGAAATCCTTCCTCTAGTATGAATAAACGATGTGTTTTCCAGGAGCTGAAACGTTTTGTGGTCTGTTTAGCACACAGCCAACAGTGCTCTGTTGTGGGCTACGTGCTGATAAGACACTCGGTTATCTGACTCAGCTTTCAATGGAGGACCTTCATTATGCACCCTATCAGCAGCTCTGGGCAAAAGCAAGACCTTTACACTAGATATTAGGATGATTAAGTCATCTTCAGGAATAGTAATAGATAAAAGTGATGTACCAACATTTAGGGTTTGAGCATCGTTTAGAGAGAAAAAGAATAGGTGTGATGTTGGGGAAAGGCCAAGAAGCAGCATAGGTTTGAGATTTAATGAAAACCCATTCGTGTTCCACAGAAGGCTATAAGCTGTATTATTTTCTGGAACTCGAAAGTAATACTAGTCAGTTGGCCTTTTGCAAATCAGGGGTTATAAAATACTATATAAACCAGCTGAGACCTCTTTTTAAATGTCATACTGAAATCAGCATGTGATCAGCACGGTAGGAGTAAAATTAAGAGTACAGTAGGTGAAATTAGATACTTTGTCTTGTTAACAGCTGTTTGCATAATGGTCTGCTGATTTAAAGGCATCTGTTCTTTTGCAGCCCATCATCTGCCATTAATACCCACTAAATTAGAAATCAACCCTCCTTCGGATACAATTTGTGTGTCCCTCGTTTTTGTTGCTTATTGCAGTGTTGCTATCTGAGGCACTAGAGAGAACACACTGCCATTCTGATCACATACGCTGGAACAACATGAAGCAACAACCATTTTTCACTTTCCGATCAGCGGAGTCTAATGTGTCTTTGCATCTAAATAAACTATTTGCATGATAAGCAGACATCTGTATGAAATTGTTAGCATCCAGTTAGCTAATATACTTCTTCTGTGGTATTTCAAATGCTGAATCTTCTGTTTCATTTTAGAAAGACCAAGCTGGTGAAACAGATCTGCAAAAAAAAGGATTTTTATGAATGTTCACCCTATCTGGACAAACAAAGAAAAAAAAAATGTTCAGTTTGTTTTTAAAACATTATGCAAATGCTCTCAGATCAGAGTGCATATTTTTATCCGACTTTCCATTCCCTTCTCACTGCTGTAGATCTTAGGATTGTTAAACAATTTATTTTTAACGCTTTTGTTAGATCATATTCTGCCAGCTGACAGCTCCTTGTTAATTTATGGGGCTTCAGCTAGAGTTAGGGTCCCAGCTCACCAAGTGTGTGTCCTGAGTGAGCCCTTCAGGTCTCATTCTGCTGAGTAAAAATCACCTGGACAAAGACTTGCATTAACAGGGACCTGAAAAGAGCTCCAGCCGCTGACTCGTATTTAATCCTTAGAGGAAATGTCTTTCTCTCTAGCATGTCTGCATTCCAAACCTTTGCCTTCAAAACTTTAATTAACCTTGAGAGGAGCTTAATGGCCAAATCTCTACATGCTGAGATTAGAGTGTAACAACAGGCGGTTGCTCCAGTTTTCTGGGGAGAGAAAGCACCACGGCTTTCACTTGAAATGCAGCCCTTGAAAAGAAGTGACAGCATGCACTGCACACTGCATACGCTGCAGACCCAATTTTCCATAATTTCATCTCTGAGATAACTGACGTTAAAGTCAGGACATATCACAGAGGGGAAAAAAAACTGCAATAGCCATTATCAATGATGAAAGTGTTTTTCTGCTTGTTATTCAGAAGGAGACACACTAAAATGAATAAACATTTTTCCCACTGGGGAAACGGTCAAAAATAACAAACATGAGGTACAGAGGGGTCTTTTTTCCCCCCATCAACTGTGTTATTGATGAAGTGTCATTTGGCTCCATGACTTGCCCCACTGACACTTGAAAAGCCGCCTTTCAGTGGGCAAGCGTTGGTGGGTAAGAGGAAGGCAGTAGCATACCCTGCCGCTGGGAATCCCCAACCTCCACAGCAGTGCCTAGGCATCACATTTTGAGAAGGGGAAATTCACTAAAAACAGCAGGAGCATCATTTTCTTCCTTGTTTGAAGCAGTTTGCAATTGATTCTCTAACAGGTTTACACTGTATATATCAAATTTCCACGTTTACTCTTTCTTATCTAGTACCTTCCCTTTTTTCCTGATTTTAACCTCACTGCCGCATTGTGTTCTCCAACAGGATTGAAGTAAATTCTCTATCCATACATTCCCTTGGAGATGAAGACTGGAGTCTGACACTGACTTGCCTTCTCTAGGATGGGCTGATTCAACACGAAAAAGGATGGGGAAATCTTATTGTTCTGCTGAAGTCTAATCTTCCACCTGTCCCTCGCCTTCTATGCTACCCAGTTAAAATACAAAACCAATTTACTTCTCAACAAAAGCAAAGCAAATATTTGAAACATTTGATTTGAAGTTTTCCTAAGGCCACTACCAGATATTCTGCGTTGTAGATTTTACCTCCTGCTGGACCTGTGATTCTGCGTGCAAATGTAAGAAAGCAATTCTCTTTAATTCCTAAAAGTGAGAGTTGTCGTATTCTACAGAAGTAAAAGTCCATCAGCTTACGAGAGAAGATAATTCAGCTTTCCCCTTTAGTGCACATACACCAGCAATGTCCATTGCCTCCTGTACTCCAACGCAACTTCACCAGAGACTTGTGTTGTCGTATATGTAAACTCGAATTTTCTACCAAAAAAACCACCTGGACAGCGTTTTTCTGAATTTGGATGGTCTTCCTCTGATTGCCAAGAAGGGCAAGCTGATGTTCAGAGACACAGTCAGGATGTGAGATGAGGGTTTTTTTCCCCATTGAACAGCTCATCCTTTTCCTTTCTGCCTTCAAGCTCTGAATTAGTTTCACATCAGCTTCAAAAAGAAATAGTAATTGAAAAATGTTCTTGTTGTCCACCTTAACATGTTTGGTTGTGCTTGCGAACAAGGTAGGCGAGGTAGGCAAATCAAAATTTATGAAATGGTGCCTTGTAACTCAAATGCGAAAGACTGATGTGTGGATCTATATCACAGGCAATATCTGCTCAGGTCCTGTAGTTTAAACTACGTCAAGACAGAAGCAGTTTACAAATGACATAATTAACCAGCAACCAGGGAACTAAACGTTTGCAATCCGTATCAGCAAGCAACAGATAATCCATAATGCTAGACTTTTATAAAAAGCTTATATGCACCTGCTGGTTTCTTGGTGCCCTCAGCACCCCCCTGAGATGCTGTGCTGACACACGCACCCCACAACCTGGGGAGTTCCAGCAAACCCACCAGCAGCGCTGGGTCTCTTGGGCTGCAGATGGGGGACATGGCATCGCACATGCCTGTCCTGCTGCCAACGGCCCCCTGACCTGCACCCACACCTCTCCTCTGTGTCAACCATGAGTTCCCTTGTGGCCATTTAACTTGGTTGAGATTTTTCTTCCTCTTTTTAAAGGATGACTTTTGGGCAAATGCTTTCCCACACAGCTGGCTGTTCTATTCATGGTCCTTATTTTTTATAATCCAGTTTATTATTTAGGCTAGTTCTACAATTTTTTTTAAATAGTTTGAATTTAAAAGTCCATCAGCTCCCAAGCAGTGCCTTGTAAAGATTGTAGGCCAGGCTCTAACAGGGGAAGACCGAATCTATTCAACTGAATAAATTAATGAATAATTCCACGAGCTGTTCTCGAGAGGAAGAGTACATGAACAAAATGCACTGGACAGTGCTGCAAAGCAGAGTACAATACATAGCGTGAAGTGCCACATCTTCTGCAGGTAGGGAGAACCTGGAGAGCCTCCAGCCAGTGACAGGACAATTCATCACCAGCCATCTACTGCAAAAGACAGCTCTACGTATTTCCTGGTTTTAAGTATTCTCTGCTCTACCAAGACGTGAGAAAAGCTTATGCTCTGGGTCAGGCACCAAACCAAATAGCAATGGGCGGGGGTGGTGGTGGCGTCTCTTCTTCTCTTTCCTTGTATTTCAAGGAAAAGAGACTACGTGGATGCATGTAAATCTGCATTGAAGACATGTCTGTACCACTTGTTCTGGTCACATCTGAGTATTTTGTTTGTTCGCATGGTATATTCTTTGAAAAAGAGAGACACTTCTTTCTTTTCCTTCCTATTTTCTCTTTGCGCCTATTTAATGACACAGAACAAGGAGGTGGATGTTACGTTTTTATGTCATGTATCTCTGGGCAGCCCTACAGATGAAATGTGATTTTATGCATTCATGGGAAAAGCCAGGGATTGCCCACATGATAAGCAGTTTAGATTTACACTGTGCCTCTGAATTTACAGGTGAGTTTTCATCCCACAGGCAGAGAGAACAGCACAGGGCAGTCAGTGTAAACTGTTAGACAGTTACTAGGGGATAAGAAATCCCCTCATTGCTTTCATAAATATATCGTGAATAACCTTTTGCCTCAATTCTCTTTTACACCTCCTACAAATACATATTTTTCTCCCAATGTCCTCTGTATCGATTTCCTGCTTCTTCTGGTGCTCCTTTCTACTTCTTCCCCCTTTTCTGTTCCCCCTCCTCCCTGGCACGAAATTTTCATCTCACCCTATCTGCCTTTGAAGGCAGCGGCTCCCAGCTCTCAGCTCCTTAGACTAGCTCAGCCAAACTGACTTTGTAAAAGTGCCCAGAAATAAAAGTCTGAGAATCGTAAGGGGTCATAAAATAGATTGTTTCAAATGTTTGCTTGACTCTAGTGACACCAGGCATCTTTGAAGTCTTGTAAATAACTCATCTCACCCCTTCTCTTTCTAGAATGAACACAGATGGCAAATATCCAGTTATTTTTAGGTCTTTAGAAAGCTGCTCCTGCCTCTCCCCCTGCCTCTTTTTTCAGGGACGTAGCAGTTTCCCAGGCAAAATCTTCAAAACAAGAGTCAGCATCTCAGTACACCAAGAGGAGCGTGGTGTGTCCCTGCCGAGGAGCTCTGCTCCGGCGCTGGGAACCCGCACAGCTGCTTGGGTCCACGGGGCCAGAAGTATCTCCTCACATTGATCATGTATGATTTTCCATCAAGAACAAAATATCCTTTCTGTTCAGTTTCAGATAGAAATTAAATAAGCATAAAGCACTGGCAATGTCAGAAAGGTGAAACCTAGGTAAAAATCCATGACTTTAATGGTGAGAAAGACTTGACCTGCCTGCAGTTCTGAGCAGTGATGGGAGTTGGTTTGTTTTCCTCGGAAATCTTCCCCCTCCATCTCTGTCTTGGGCAAACCCGTCAATGCCGCAACACTTACGTTCCTGAGGGAACCTGCCATTAACAATTAACTCTTACCTCTGGCAAACGATCCAGCGTTCACGTACCTGGTCCACCTCTGCAGTGAGATGTATGTATACTGGGCACATATACTCGTGAAATGCTGGATTAGGTTTAGACTGTTAATGGAACTAAAAAAGTTTAATTATTTCAGTGAAAACTTCGGGAGTACTGCAGTTAATAAACAAATGGATATTTTTCATTTCTATGTAATGGAAGAAGCACACAGTTTTAGGGATATTTACCTTTTATCGTAAGGCTGGAGGTCGGCCCACGGAGCAGGTTGATCGCCACAGAGACCACCAGTACCTTCAAAATACCGGTACGGTAAACTGGTACGTCCCAGCTTAGATCAGCTATCGAAAATAAACGTTTAAAACATACCTGGCATGATATATTTTGTTTACATATTTAAATAGTCAAATAGAACTCTAACGTAGTATAAGCTATGAAGGAAACTGTCTCATTCACAAATAAAACTGTTGCTAAGAAACATGACTTTCCTCCCCTCTATGTTGATGCATAAAACTTTCTGTGCGAGAAACTTCTTATGTTTTTCTGTGGAAACTTTTTTCACGCCACAGTTGTAACTGACGTGCTTACAAGCGTTAAATGTTCGTTACAGAGCATAACGCGATTAGAAGTGGAGTTTCTGGTTTATTAAAAGCAAAGAAAAAAAGACCCAATTTTCCACAAATGCATAAATATTTACTTAACCAGTTTTAAACTGGAATTTCAGCTGAACTATATGCAACTATTTTGAAAAGAAACAGTGTCTATGCAGTTCCGAGAAGCCCCATGGCTGCATACGTTGCCTGAGCACGCTTTTCTATCATTAGGTCTTTGCATACCTGGCCACATACACATTCTGAAAGCACTCCGTATGTTTTCCAATTAGTTTTAAAGACTTTCCAGTGACATATAATTCTAAGTGGAAACATTAAAAAACTAGTTATTACTAAGTTCATCTCAAGAGTTTTATACACTCTAACAAGCATAGCGCACTTTTCATATTAACTTTGCAGTCCAAAATCAGTTTATAATTTGCTGTATATAATCATGTTCAACGTTTGACTTCAGAAGAACTTTGTACATTTCCTGCAATTTATATGAAGTTCTGCTAATTCCCACCTACATAAAGACAGAACCATCAAAACCAATTTCTGCCTTGTACCAGGGTAAGATATAAATTAGGCTGAAATCAGTGGGGAGGGATAGGAATGGGATTATAATGAGCCTAAAGAGTTTTGCTTCATGTGGAGAATATGAGAAACGTCTGTGATGTTTTTAAAGAAAAAGCAGATTACTTGACACAGGGAGTCTGTTTGTATTAATGGCACCCCAGAAATGTATGCCCTAGTAAGGGACTGGACATTTAATGTAGGTTACTAGAGGGTTCTGGATTGATTTCTAGGACAAATTAACTGTCAGAAGTTGTTTGTATTTGTTGTCTCAGATTATTTTGAGAGTGTAGACTGAGGAAAAAAAAAATAAATCAGACAAACAATGACCTTTAGGTTTGAAGAACGTTCAGAGCCTGAGTTGGAAACAGGCGTGCGGAGCCAGGTAACTGTGACGAGAGACCAGCCGGGGGCACGGAGAAGTGGGGGGCACCTGGGTGGGAGCGAGAGTAGGGCCAGATGGCCAGGAGGTACCTGAACATACAAACTGCTGATTGTGGCTGGATGGATTCAGTTGGTATCCCATCACGTCTCACATTAAAAAAGGATGTTCTGCAAACTTGAAAGCACATGTTGGCCTCATTGCTGAAGGAGAAACTCCAACCAGACTTCCAGTTTCTTTGGGTGGAGAATTCCCTTTGTAAAAAATGAGCTTCACACAAGGCTTCAAGGGTTTCACCACATCTCCCCTCTGCCTCCTGTTCATCTTTGCCTGTGAAAAGAAACTCTTTTTCAGCACTCATCACATAGCTTCCACACAGTGCCTTCCACCACCTCCATCTGAAGGCACTTCCCAGCTTCTAAACATATATTTTGGGTCACAAGTATGCAACACAGCTAAAAAACGGTGAACACTTCACTCTGCAATGGTTTGGTTTTGGATCGCTACCCCACTGTGAGCCCTATACTATATATGGACCTCTCTTTATACAGTTGATCCATTCATACCGATTTGTGAGTCTTCTATGCCACGTGCTCACAAAATGCTGGACTGCCTTGGGGAGCAAATCCCTCTGCAAACCCTTTCTTCTGTTCGTCATTTAGCAGATGCTAAATGCCCTAGAACTAAAACACACACGTTTTCCGTAGACTATACAAAGGTTGGATTACCTCAGGCGTCTGTGAAGGCACACAGAATATATTTTGGACTGCTCTGAGGAATAATTTAATTTCATGAAGTTACTTCTGATCATGATCAATCATATCAAAACCGGTGCACTGAGTTTTGGGTCAGTTTTTCTCGCCTGTGATGTTTTCTGCTTCTCTGAATCATTTTCAGTTGTATAATTCTCACCCACTTTCACGCATGGGGATACAACATTTTATAAAGGATATTGCCCATTAGTTTAGCTATGTGAATCTTAAGTTAAAATACCAATCCTGACTTACGAGAATCTTTACTTTGTATGCTGCTCAGTGACAACAGAAGGTATGTTATTTATTTCAGATTCTCATGGAAACAGCTGCAGCCCTTTCAGTGGAAATCTCTACTGAAAAAGACCTGAAGCGGGATCATTTCTTTATTACTCAGGTTAGACTACTTGTTCTGCACCATTGTTCATCAGGTCAAAAGACCTGTCTCTTCTGTTTTGAAGGCAGAGTGAATGATACTGAATATTACGGTCAAACTGCCTGTTGCTTTTGAAGATGTGCAAGTTAAAAGGAAATAGTTCCATAACAAAAAATAGGTTCATCAGCTTTACCAAAACCTTCCTAATACTGTAAAAGTAGTGGTTTAGATATCTATACATGAGGGTTCAACCAAAATAACCTAATACAGCCTATCTGCATCCTTTCCCTTGTGTTAGGTGAAAAATCATTTTCACTAAGCACTTTTGGCAAATTAAAAGTTCTTCCAGGAGGCAATAAGGGGCAGAGCTCTGCTAATAATTTTAACACAGCATAAACTGTCATGTAACCGGATGAAGAATTTTCAGAATATAAAAACGCACAGAAAGCAGCTATGAAATACAGACACTAGCTATGCGTGCAGCCCTTAAATTTTGCACAATGGTTTTCATACAATTCAAACTCCCCTTTTACATGATTTGTAAACGCAGCATTTGAACCAAAACCAGTTCTTGTTCAACCACCGTTTCGTTCCATTTGAAAATAAGAAAGGTTTTTTCAAGTCTCTTTAAAGCTCTAAAGCAGGCTATTATAATGCCGATGGCATGCTAAATCTGATAGGATTGAACCTACTCATAAACTAATTTCATTGGCTGACAAAGGTAAGCCGAAGACATAAATATGCTTCTCATTTAATCACCACAAATACTGCTTAACTGCAGATGAAAATCTTAAAAACATAACCTATATACAGCTGACAGAATATTTACATCTCTTCACTCCGTCATTAAAGAGAAAGATTTACTTCACTGGATGGAGGAAAGATCCTTGGATTGTAAACTCCCAGAGAATTTTCAAAAGTCTGATTGAAGTTTCACCATTTCCTCATTCATCCTTGATTGCTTTCCAAGGAACAGAGCAAGACTCCTACTGTGGGAGCCAACTGATATGACTCATTAGGTACACATACGTCACCATTTTAGTTCACATCAGGACTATAGCGTTAATGCGAATCTCCCAATCACCTGCCCTCATGCTGTGCAGTTTACATAGCAGTGTCATCTCCAAACACAACAGCTGGATTCATTTTGGATGAAGCTAAATCCTTCTATTTCTCCAAAGGAGGCACCTACCGCACCCCAACTGCTGATAGGAATTCACTCCAAAGGATCAGGTAAAGATAATCCAAATTAGGGTCCCTGAAAAGCATCGAGAATGGATGAAGTCATGCCAATGTTGGCATGGTAGCCATACTCTTGCCTTTGACAAGTGCTTGTACCAAAGCTTCAGAGGGCATACAAGGAATTTCACACTTGACCCCATGTCGTGGTTTAGCCTCAGATGGCAACAAAGAACCACGTGCCGCTCGCACGTGCCTTCCTAATAGAGGAAGGATCGTACGAAAAGGCAAGACTCTTGGGTTGGGACAAAGGCAGTTTAACAGAACAGCAAAGGGAACAGGCAAACAACAACAACAACACGGGTAGGGGAATATACAAACGCGATTACGGAACCGCCGCTCCCCGCCGCTCCGCTCGCCGACCGGCCGGCCCCGGGACGCCCCAGCCCGCTTTTAAGCAGCAACTTCCTGTCCCCTCCCCCGGCAGCTCAGGGTGGGCGTGGCTCACATGGCATGGAATACCAGGGAAAATTAACCCTATCCCCACCGGAACCAGGACATTATCCACCCCTTATTCCATACCATCTATGCCACGCCCAGCAGGTTCCAATGAATTGCCACCACTTTCCCCTGTTATATACATATATATATATATACACACATATAATGCCCTTAGTTTATGGGTCATCCCTCCAAAGTGTCCGTTGAGTTCTTTTAATCCACGGCTTTGGGCTCCATCTGTTAGAACAGTCTCTCAGGGCAGGTGAGATGCTGGGTGGTGCTGGTCTGTTGCATGCTGTATTTTTCGGAGCTTGTGACTGGTGCACCTGGTGTGGCTCATGCACGCGGTCCGTGGGCTGAAGATGTAGATCTTGAGGAAACTGCTGGGCGCCAGCTGCTGAGATCAGTTCTTATCCCATCATCCCTGTGCCTTACTTGTAGTACAACTGATAGTAATTATAGCAATGAGGACATACAGTGACAGTGTTACTTAGCAATTAACAGCACACAATCTGATTCATTGGCTATTCTCGCCCAAAATCAGATCCCCATAAGGTACACATCGGACTTCCCCATCCTGCCGCATCACCCACCAAGTGCACCCAGGTCCTTGGGCAAAAGCAATCCCACGGATGGGTTTGCCTTTGCCTGAGGCAGGACTAACCCAGACTGTCTTCCCTAGCATATTCTTCATGTGCACTACGGGGACTTTATCCCCTTCTACGGTACGTGGAAGTTTTGATTGGGCAGGGCCAGCCCGATTGTTAGATCCCCTGGTGTTAACTAGCCAGGTAGCTTTTGCTAAATGTGTATCCCAGTGTTTGAAAGTCCCACCACCCATTGCTCTCAGTGTAGTTTTTAACAGTCCATTGTATCGTTCTATCTTCCCAGAGGCTGGTGCGTGATAGGGGATGTGATACACCCACTCGATACCATGCTTTTTGGCCCAGGTGTCTATGAGGCTATTTCGGAAATGAGTCCCGTTGTCCGACTCAATTCTCTCTGGGGTACCATGTCGCCACAGGACTTGCTTTTCAAGGCCCAGGATAGTGTTCCGGGCAGTGGCATGGGGCACAGGGTATGTTTCCAGCCATCCAGTGGTTGCTTCCACCATTGTGAGCACATAGCGCTTGCCTTGACGGGTTTGTGGCAGTGTGATATAATCAATCTGCCAGGCTTCCCCATATTTGTATTTCAGCCATCGCCCTCCATACCAAAGAGGCTTCAAACGCTTGGCTTGTTTGATCGCAGCGCATGTCTCACATTCATGGATGACCTGTGCAATAGCGTCCATGGTCAAGTCCACCCCTCGGTCACGAGCCCATCTATATGTCGCATCTCTCCCTTGATGGCCTGAGGAGTCATGGGCCCACCGAGCTATGAATAGTTCACCCTTACGTTGCCAGTCCAGATCCACCTGAGCCACTTCAATCCTGGCGGCCCGATCCACCTGCTGGTTGTTCTGATGTTCCTCCGTGGCCCGATTCTTCGGTACGTGGGCATCTACATGGCGTACTTTCACAACCAGATTCTCTATCCGGGCAGCAATATCTTGCCATAGGTCAGCAGCCCAGATGGGTTTGCCTCTGCGCTGCCAGTTGCCCTGCTTCCACTGCTGTAACCACCCCCACAGAGCATTTGCCACCATCCATGAGTCAGTGTAGAGATAAAGTACTGGCCATTTTTCTCGCTCAGCAATGTCCAAAGCCAGCTGAATAGCCTTCACCTCTGCAAACTGGCTCGATTCACCCTGTCCCTCACTGGCTTCTGCAACCCGTCGTGTAGGACTCCACACAGCAGCCTTCCACTTTCGATGCTTTCCCACAATACGGCAGGACCCATCAGTGAACAGGGCATATTTCTTCTCATTTTCTGGCAGTTTATTATATGGTGGGGCCTCTTCTGCACGCGTCACCTCCTCCTCTGGTGACATTCCGAAATCCTTGCCTTCTGGCCAGTCCATGATCACTTCCAGAATTCCTGGGCGACTGGGGTTTCCCATTCGAGTTCGCTGCGTGATCAGTGCAATCCACTTACTCCATGTAGCATCGGTTGCATGATGTGTGGTGGGGACCCTTTCTTTGAACATCCAACCCAGCACCGGCAGTCGAGGTGCTAAGAGGAGCTGTGCTTCTGTACCAACTACTTCCGAAGCAGCTCGAACCCCTTCATATGCTGCCAATATCTCTTTTTCTGTTGGAGTGTAGCGGGCTTCGGATCCTCTGTATCCACGACTCCAAAACCCTAGGGGTCGACCTCGAGTCTCCCCTGGTGCTTTCTGCCAGAGGCTCCAGGTAGGGCCGTTCTCCCCGGCTGCGGTATAGAGCACATTTTTAACATCTTGTCCTGCCCGGACTGGCCCCAGGGCCACTGCATGGACTATTTCCTGTTTGATTTGTTCAAAAGCTTGTCGTTGCTCAGGACCCCATTTAAAATCATTCTTCTTCCGGGTTACTTGATACAGAGGGCTTACAATTTGACTGTAATCTGGGATATGCATTCTCCAAAAACCCACAATACCTAAGAAAGCCTGTGTTTCCTTTTTACTAGTTGGTGGAGACATAGCTGCTATTTTGTTGATCACATCCATTGGAATCTGACGGCGTCCATCTTGCCATTTTATTCCTAAAAACTGGATCTCCTGCGCAGGTCCCTTGACCTTACTTCGCTTTATAGCAAAACCAGCGTTTAGAAGGATTTGGACTATTTTACTCCCTTTCTCAAAAACTTCTTCTGCTGTGTTTCCCCATACAATGATGTCATCAATGTACTGCAGATGTTCTGGAGCTTCACCCTGTTCCAGTGCAGTCTGGATCAGTCCATGGCAAATGGTGGGACTGTGTTTCCACCCCTGGGGCAGTCGATTCCAGGTGTATTGGACGCCCCTCCAAGTGAAAGCAAACTGTGGCCTGCACTCTGCTGCCAAAGGGATTGAAAAGAATGCATTCGCTATATCAATCGTGGCATACCATTTGGCTGCCTTGGACTCCAGTTCGTACTGCAGTTCTAGCATGTCTGGCACAGCAGCACTCAGCGGTGGCGTGACTTCATTCAGACCACGATAGTCTACAGTTAGCCTCCACTCTCCATTAGATTTTCGCACCGGCCATATGGGACTGTTAAAGGGTGAGCGAGTCTTGCTGATCACTCCTTGAACCTCTAGTTGACGAATCAGCTCATGGATGGGAATCAGAGAGTCTCGGTTAGTGCGATACTGCCGCCGATGCACCGTTGTGGTAGCAATCGGCACCTGTTGTTCTTTGACCCTCAACAACCCCACAACAGAAGAATCCTCCGAGAGACCAGGCAAGGCAGACAACTGTTTAACTTCCTCTGTCTCCAAAGCAGCTATGCCAAAGGCCCAGCGGTACCCTTTTGGGTCCTTAAAATACCCTCTCCTGAGGTAATCTATACCAAGGATGCATGGAGCCTCTGGGCCAGTCACAATGGGATGCTTTTGCCACTCATTCCCAGTTAGGCTCACTTCTGCCTCCAGTACAGTCAACTCTTGGGATCCCCCTGTCACCCCAGAAATACAAATGGGTTCTGCCCCTCTATAGCTTGATGGTATTAAAGTACACTGCGCACCCGTGTCCACTAGAGCCTTATACTCCTGTGGGTCTGATGTGCCAGGCCATCGAATCCACACCGTCCAATAAACCCGGTTGTCCCTTTCCTCCACCTGGCCGGAGGCAGGGCCCCCCTAATACTCGTCATAGTATCCATTACTCACTTCTTGCATAAATGACTTGGAAGTTCCTTCAAGAGGATCAGAAGCAAGATCAGGCCTTCTGCTTTGTCTGGGGAACGGCCCACTGGAAACTGGGGCGGCACTTTTCCTGGAGGGATCCCCTTTTGTGGTTGTCCTTCCTTGCAACTCCTGTACCCGTGTCCGCAGGATCGAAGTAGGTCATCCATCCCACTTCCTCATGTCCTCTCCGTGGTCCTGCAGGTAGAACCACAGGGTGCCTCGTGGTGTGTACCCTCTGTACTCTCTCTCTTGAGTGGGGAAATGCCTGCTTCTAATAGCTGAGATGCTGGCCCGTGCAGGTGGGGAGTAGAACATATTCTCTTCAAGTTGCTGGACCTTCCGCGACAATTTCTCCACAGCTGAGACAAGGGGGGAAGAGAGACTTTCTTCATATCGCCGGAGCCGGCCAGCTACCTCATCCACTGTTGGTCCCTCTTCACCTTTCCATTCCATTACTGCCAGGGAGTTGGCATATGACGATGGTGCGCTCCGTACAAACTTCCGCCACATGGGCCTTGTGCATCGCACCTCATCAGGGTCTGTGGGTAAGTCGGCATTGTCCAAGTCATAATAAATCATCTCCCGCACGGCTAATTCTCTCAGGTACTGGATACCTCTTTCCATGGTAGTCCACTTGCTTGGCTGACATACAACATCCTCACTGAAGGGGTACCTCTCCCTCACGCCTGACAGGAGTCGTTTCCAGAGGCTGAGGGCTTGGGTCTTTTTCCCAATCGCCTTGTCAATGCCGCCTTCCCTAGACAGGGATCCCAGCTGCCTGGCCTCCCTACCCTCTAATTCCAGGCTACTGGCCCCATTATCCCAGCACCGGAGCAGCCAGGTGACAATGTGCTCGCCTGAAAGTCGGCTGAAATCTTTTCGCATATCCCGCAGCTCACTCAAGGATAGGGATCGAGTAATTATCTCTGGTTCTGCCTCTTCCTCCTGCTCTCGTGATGGCCCTGGTTCATCATCATCTCTTACTAAGCGAACTGATTTCTTTGTGTACTTCTTCTTCTGTATGGGGGCAACTGATACCGGCACGGGTTGGTTTCCTGGTTCAGTGGCAGTGGCTACCACGGGGGTTGCAGTAGCCGCAGTGTCCGCCGCAGGGGCTGCAGTAGCCGCAGTGTCCGCCGCAGGGGCTGCAGTAGCCGCAGGGGCCGCCGCAGGGGCTGCAGTAGCCGCAGGGGCCGCCGCAGGGGCCGCCGCAGGGGCTGCAGTAGCCGCAGGGGCCGCAGCAGCCGCAGGGGCCGCCAGTCTGGTTTCCATCTCTTCCCCTTGAGGGTGCTGCATAATTCTGAGCAGTGCCTGGTAGATACTGGCCAGGGCCCAGCACAGCGCGGTGAGTTGTGCCTCTCTAGAATAGCCACAGCATTTTCCCTTCAAATATTCTACCACTTTATCAGGGTCCTGTAATTGTTCAGGGGTGAAGTCCCAGACCATTGGAGGTGAGTAGTTCTCTAGGTACCTGCCCATGCTCTCCCACATGCCATGCCACCCCTGACTATCCAGCCTCGGAGCAGATCTCCGGGTGGTAGTCTTAAATAATTGCTTAACCCTAAACAAGACCTGGAACGTATTCAGGAGACATAACACTAGGAACACACTGGTTTGAGTATCCCAAGGATATTCAAGATTCTCAAAAGCTGTCATACCTGACCCGAAGGAGAAAAGGGAGGCAAAAGGGCTGGGGAAACTATTAACAAATTCTGAGAGACAGTGTCCAATGTACGGACAGGACAACAAAACCACATAAACACCCCAAAATAGCCGTCTGAACAGTGATGTTATCATATCATAAACAGATATCGCACAGGACAGCAGAATGATAATCCTCATCCCTCTTCCAGACATGGTAAACAGCATCGCAGGGAGTACATAAGCCATATAGGAATTTATGTAACACAGCCATGAGAACAAACTAAGCAACATGATGACCAGTGACTATTTACCTAATAAAATAAATGCATACAAGAAAAAAAAAAAAAAAAAAAAAAAAAAAAAAACCAAAACCGTTTTTTCCACGTTCTAGTTGGATTCTGTCGTTATCTCAACCCTTCGGGCCCCACGTTGGGCGCCAAAAAGGACTGTCGTGGTTTAGCCTCAGATGGCAACAAAGAACCACGTGCCGCTCGCACGTGCCTTCCTAATAGAGGAAGGATCGTAAGAAAAGGCAAGACTCTTGGGTTGGGACAAAGGCAGTTTAACAGAACAGCAAAGGGAACAGGCAAACAACAACAACAACACGGGTAGGGGAATATACAAACGCGATTACGGAACCGCCGCTCCGCTCGCCGACCGGCCGGCCCCGGGACGCCCCAGCCCGCTTTTAAGCAGCAACTTCCTGTCCCCTCCCCCGGCAGCTCAGGGTGGGCGTGGCTCACATGGCATGGAATACCAGGGAAAATTAACCCTATCCCCACCGGAACCAGGACACCCCAGGAATGATCCACCCAAAGATTCTTATTGTAGATATGGACCTGTCTGTGACTGTGACATTCCCTAATGACAACTTCTACACCCAAGCGCACTGCACCCGCTAACGGACAGTGCAGGATGAGGAGAGGGTGCCAGTGCATGCGTTTTTCCAGCATTAGTACACCCCAGAATTTCGTGTGAAACACGTAAAATTTTTGCATGGAAAAATAGAAGGAATATTTGTTCCAACATTTACCAACTCTCTAATTCAAGAAAAGTGGCCGTAGGAGCCCATGGTTACGGAGGATGAGCAATGAATGAGTTGTATGTTTCATATATGAATACACTGGAATCCCTTACACTCTGCGCGTTATACAAGAGTTGATTGTGGGAGGTATTAGGCAAGTTTGGAGGAAAGAATTTACTTTGTAATTTAATTTAGAACAAGATGATTATAAGGTACAACAAAGCTTGGAAATTAGATAGAATTTGCAAGGTAATGTAAACATTCATTATTTTCCTGTTATGAATATCTTCTTCCAAAAGCTGACTGTGAATACCAAGACATCTGTATAAATGTGAAAAACACAGTGAGAATTTTTTTCACAAGTGCTGACTCCTTAATAGACCATAATAATTTGATAACAAGCCAGGGAAATGTAGGAGAAAGGAACTTCATCCTCTTCTTTTGCTCATTGATGACTATAAATTTCCTTAGACAAAACAAAAGTTATATAGTGAAAAAATCTGTAATAACATGGTAGCTGACAAGTAAATGTACATCCTCTGGTTTTAAAATGCAAAGCAATAAAAAGAAAAAAAAAATAAATTGCTTGGAGAGGCTTAATTGTCATTTGAACTACACTGTTGACATTTAACATGCAATTGATTTGACAGTATAGTGGTAGGCCATTCTCCAAAATCCTTTCCTTAGGACTCTCTGACAGTTACGAGTTTTGATCTGTAGACCATACGCCACTAAACTGCTTGATGTCCATTTTTACATCAGCAGAAAAAAGGCTGTGTAAAAGGTGGCAGAATGATTCGGGTCAAGATGGAAAGAACGGCAGGGTGAGAGATGAGGGATTTGAACTAGAACATCTGACTTTCCTGGCCACTGAAGTAAAAATAACCCATGATGCAACTGATTTCCAGCTCTCACCCTCTTCACTCTTGCTAGAAGTGTCAACTGGAAACAAAATATTGCCTTCATATTGCCAACCTAATTCAACCTTGGCAAGAGAAACCCAAAAACTTTATTTCAGGTCAAAACCAAACTGACATCAAGAAATATTAAAACGAATTATGGCAATGATGCCAGAATATTCAAGGGTGTTTAACCACGGTGGGAGCATCCAAATAACAGCAGTAGTTTTGAAATAAGGCACAAATTTCCCCCTCCCCCCATGTAAAAAAATCACTTTCTACCAGAGTTTGGCTATTTGGCTTTGGATTATTAAAAGGAAAACAATTCTCTTTCTCTCTAAGAATTCAGTTAAAATTAAAATTTCTGTTGATACTAGGTAACCAAGGGCTTTTGAAATAGCATTAACTCTTATTTCAAGGTTCAAGCAAATCTTTGACAACTGGATGATCTAAAAAATGGAGTAATTTCCACAGAGAAATACTGTCTAAAAATCAGTTGCCCTGTTCTTTGAAGCATCCGATTATGATCTTTGGTCAGTGACACTAGTTTGTGATAATAAAGGATGCTGAAAAGATATTCCATAGCAGCTCTCCATTCCCTCAAATTTCATTTCCCTCCCTGCAGTGGGTGCAGTATATATAACCTTGAAAACATTTAAGTTATCTTTACAGAATTCGTCTGCCTGCCAGTGCTGCTGGCCCAGCCAGCCTGGCCAAGACATTAATTGTTGTGAAATGTTTGATTGTACAGAATATCTCCACAGCTGTGCATGTTCCCTCTGATAACGTGCTGGTGTCCTTTTGTTAACATTTGTGCTATAGAAATGCATCTATTTTTATAGCTAGAGCTCAGAGGAAGACAGGGATAAATATAACAGATGTAACACTTATTTCCTAATATATAATCAAGATGAGCTGTTATTATAATTGTCACCGATTCTCTTTAAAAACGCTTCATGTTCAGTCCCAAGCAGTATAGAACAGTCCGTGAAGGGATGACGGGATAAAACTTTGTTATTAATGTTGCATAAATCCCATGTAAACCAAGACAAGCTCAGCCCTCCTAATGTGCCATTTTGGGGAGTAGAAAGAAAAAATTCCAGGTCCTTTAAATGCCACAAAACATAAAAGTTGTTGTACCAGAAAGGGAAGAGTGCATGAATTACTGCGCAGCCTGTATGCTCTTCAACAGTGCGATTTCCTCCTCTCTGGTATGTGCAATACATGGCGATTTCCCACACTTTCTCCACTCCTTTGCTTAATTAACATGAAAAAGATGTTCCTTTCCATTATTTGAGAACACTCTTTGCTTCTATAGATGAGACTGTAATTAACGAGACTGCAAGAAAGGAGAAAAACAATAAATATGATTCCTAAATTAATGAGATATTACAGATATTATGGATTAGGGCTGTTCAACCTTGCCAGCTAGAACAATAGCAGGGAGACAATGTCTGCTTTCTTCTGCTTACATTAAACCCATTTTTAATTAAAAGAAAAAGATTGAGTGGAGAGGAAGGCTTTTCTTTTATTCCCACTCCAGTAAGCTATGATTTTGGGTGTTTTTACCTTTTTCCACTCAACACGACACGAAGGATGTTTGCCCAGCAGTGCAAGCGGAGGTGACAGGAGAAAGCCGGCACTCAAAATAACCAGGTTTGACTTTTTACGACATTTCATCATTAACATCAGTCACAAGCTGCCTTACATACTGCTGTCTCAACCCCCCAAAAAACCCCATCCGGCTGGTTTCACAGGGGCCCTCCCCTCTTCCCCAGCACGGGGCTGGTGGAAAGGAGAAGAAAGCCAGCGCCCCGCGTGTGCATCCCGCCAGCTGAGCCGTCCTTTCATTTGGAGAGATACACGCTAGGACGGCAACCAATTTAAAACAGCTCTTCCCGACTACCACAGATAATAAAAGATAAAGAGAGAAGCAGGGTGTGCCTAAAACCACCTTGGAAAATGACAGGGGAGCAGTTTCTGATGTACGTACCTGCTGGGAAACGAGAGTGGGGATCACCTCGTGGTTCTTCTGTGGATTGAGGAACATGAGATAAAGAACAAAATAGGTCCTTCAAAGATGCAGAGTGAATATGAAAAGAGACATCGCCCGTACCTTGACACCTGGTTTTAATGTCTCATTGAACAGTAATAATAAGTCTCAGACTAGAAAAGTAGGGCATTCTTTTTACCATGCAGAGATGGATTTTTCGTTTTGGCTTTTTTCTTGTCTTCTCTACATTCCACCCTTGTGCAGCATGTTCCCCGAGACTTCCCTCTTTGCTGTGCAACTGACAACAAGCCTATTACTATGGCAGGTCAAATCTATCGCTTCCTGACGAACATATCCCAGGCGTAACCTGCTCAAGACATTTCGTAAGGCTTCCAATGCTCATAGCTGGAGACTATAAATTTACCTGGGAAACAAAAACCCAAAAATAGAAGTTGATTCCTCTCTCAAAACCCATCATGCTGGGGTTTATTGGTGTTGGGTTTTTTTGTTGTTGTTGTTTTCCTATTTTCTTCCTTCTTTAAAAACTTAAAAAAAAAGGATCAGGAGAAAAAGAAAAAAACAAACATTCTCCCTTTTCCTTTTTATTTGGACTTCACAAGACAGCTAAAAGGTCTAATTCTGTCTGTAGAAATTGCAACACACATGCAACGCCATCTTGCAAAACATATTTCGCAGATTGCGTTGGGGACAGCCCCTTTTGTATTTTGTTTTGGGAGTACCTGCAGCAAAATAAATCTCCCGTATTTGACTAAGGCTCCTGCGTCCTGCAGTGGGAAATAAGAAATATTGGCCACGGAAGTTGCCCCATCCCTGGGGGTGTCCAAGGCCAGGTTGGACGGGGCTTTGAGTGACCTGGTCTAGTGGGAGGCGTCCCTGCCCACGGCAGGAGGTTGGACCTGGATGATCTTTAAGGTCCCTTCCAGCCCAAACCATTCTGTGATTCTGTGAAGTGGTCTGTCCATTAGCATATTGCTATTTACACACCCCCATAGCAACGTGCTCCTGGCCTTGGCTGAGTAACATTTTATGGGTTTTGAGGCTTGGTTATCTTGATTTCAGCTAAGGTCTCAGGGAAAGGAGGCAGAGTAGAAGTGCACACATCCCACAGGTTTTGGTGCGTTTGAACTTTAGTTTTTGGAGGAAGAAAATATTTACATTTGGAAGTGAATACAAGACCTCTTACTGATAGGGGGTGCAGCCAACATGAGAGGTCTAAACCTGCAAAACCATAAGGCTGGGATACTTCTGATGAGTATCAGAGCACAGCACAGCGATGTTTTCACACATTAAAGGTTGGGTATGAATATTTCACTGTACAGGAACCTGGGAAGGGGAATAATAGTGTCAGTAAAAAAATTACGACTAGAGAAAAGCCTTTGAGTGCTCCTGTAATAGTTGTTGATTGAATTTGCAGTCTGGCAAGATCATTTTCTATGTGGTGTCTGGTTGGTGGATTGTTTTCCTCTGAGATCAGTAAGGTATGCTTATTGTGTAAAATATTTCCAATCCCACTTTAAAAGCTGATTTTTGGGAGATAACAATCTTACGACTCGGCTGGTGATTGCCTGTTTAAGTCTGTGTTATTACGCTACTTGCACTGTCTCTATGGAGCATGGAAGGGTGGATGGGTGGGTGTGCGCACGTGAATCTGCTTATGAATTAAAAATGGATTGCAAAGGATAAAAGAAATGTTTATTACTGGCTTGCATCCACACTTGTGTTTCACAGTTCTTTTCCATTCTCCCTCTAGCTTCATGGAATATGGTAAATAGATTAACACTGAAAGGTGTAATATACAAACCCCCTCTCTTTGATACCATGAATTACTCTGTCCTTACAGGCACCTAATTATAGTAGTTGAATCCTTCATGGTTTTGGTTTTTTTGCCTGCGATAAAAACTATGTCCTATCTGACTCCCAAGTGAATAAACTGCTTTACAAGCTTAAAAGCAGATGTTCTTGTTATGTTAAGAACTGCATATTCCAAAAAGGGTGTTGAACTGCCGCCGGCACCATCACCAACCGCTACGAGAAGAGCAACACACACATTCTTTCCTCGTTGCCATGACGTAGCGTTCTCCTTACCTGGCTGCCCACCAGCAGAACTAGACCTATATCAATTGACCAAACAAATGCTTTTTCTCAAAAGTCACTGTCCTTGTTTACATTTGTGAAAATACAGGCAAAGCAACTCCATAAAATGAATCCAAACTCATTATTTCGCATTTCAGTCATTTAGAAATATAGGATCACTGAGTCATTGTCTACGTCTTCTCTCCTCTACAGTTCATCATTCAGCAATTAAAATTCAGATCTGTGAAAGTTTTGCAAACCCAGGGAAATAAAAAGATTTTCTCAGCCATTTTTTTGAGTTTCGCTCTGGCAGGCTTTTCTGAGTTAGTGAATTATTTTTCTGCACATAATAATTCAAACCAGTGCATTTCCCGGAGGATGTTCATTTCCTTTTTTCAGCACATTTTTTCCTAGTTAAAATGGTATTTGAAAATGGGAGGAGGAAATGAGGAGAGGAACGAGACAGATATATCAATCGCTGAACAGTTTTAAAGAGCACTGACTGCATCGCTTCCAACAAATACATTATGTCCTGATTCAGGAATAATAAGAAATTACATCTCACATAATACGCATGAAGTAAATCCAGCTTCAACCTCCTTTTTGATCGCCCAGGTCCATCAGGAGATGAGAAGGGTGGAAAGGCGTAAGAAAGCACCTCCAGGGTCCTGGAGGATGCAAATGCAGAGCAACATACCAACTAAAAAAACTAGGCTTATTTCAGCAGACTTTCTAATATAGAGTTGTCATACGTGCACCAAGGACTGGCAATGAAAGATCCGTTTCTGACACAGTACCATTTGTCCCATCAAAGACAGTCCTGTGGTATTAAGGTTATTACGCCCGGAGAACCAAGACCCAGCTGGCACCACTAAATTTAGCAGAACATGAGGCCACGTGGGAATTTCTTACAGATGGCAGTCATCTCATCTGCACTGGAAAAGGTAAAAGCAATATAATTTCATTACTTGCAGTGAGCCTTTGCCTGTCACATCTGCAGAGCAATGACACCACGAGAAGATTTTTTTTTTAAAAGTGTTGGTTTTTGCTCAAAGAACATATAATGGCTTCACTCTGCCTAAGAAATAGGTCGGTTTATCAGCAGCTGAAGCCTGTATATTTGAGTGTGTTAACTTTTTAGGAGTAATGGGTGTTTTATTATTAGCAATCGCAAATGTTATCAGAGCTGTGAAGCCATTATTTAGCTTAGCGCTGTCCATTGATTAAGAAGCACTTTTAATTAAAATTACCAAAATTCTAGTCTCCTTCATTAGTGACATAATGGATTTAAAATGAAAAGGGGTCAGTTTGGGGATTATTTTGTGAGTATTAATTAATTCTATTAATTAATATTACTTAACAAATTCTGTCTTAGAAATGATAGTTAATGGAGAATTATAGCCAAAGTGGGGATCTGGTATTTGTTTGGTTTTAAATTTAGGAACCTAAATTAGAAACCTGATTATCAGGAGTTAAATTCAGTGTGCCAAATTCACATTGAATATACAAATTCACATTTTTGAGTTAGTTTGTGTTCAGTTTTTAAATTCTGCCACTTGTATTAGTAAGACACAGAAAAAATACCCACCCAAGAAATCCCGTTCTCTCTTCGATGACCCATGATGAAGAAAAACAGAGAAATGAGAAAGGGTTCCAAGTACGTACGGATCTCCAAAATCAAAGATCTCTCTTACTCAAGGATATGAACATCTAAGACGTTTAAATGTAGGGATTTTTTTTAAATCTGTAAACCCATAGATATCAATCTGCAACAATAAAACCCCCATTTTTTAAATGTTACACATTAATACACAATGTATGTTTTTAAAATAGTTTGAAATTGTATTTATATGATCCGGTTTTACTCAGATTCACCCGCATGTAACGGAGGAGTAAACCTAAGACGGATGCTTGTGAGACAAGATACTTCTTTTTGAAATTGGGTGTATGGATATAAATATATACACATATACGAGGCAGAGGAATTTTCCTTCTCTTGTCTAAAGGTTTTTGAAAAGTGGCAGCTTTCTTGAGGGCTGCTCTCCAAAGTGAGAGAGGATTGCACGCTTCCAAATTATCCAAATTCTCCTGAAGTTTCTGCAGAAACCAGCAAATTTGGAACCTTTTTCTTTGGGGAAAAAAAGTATTACAGCAGCAAATCCACCATTGTCATTGTGAATGCTATTTGCTTTAAAGGTACTGCTTGCTCTGAAAAGTAAGTTTTCTTCATTGTCATTACAAGTCTGAAAAACCCTAAGACCGAAAGCTGCTACCAATTAATTCTGGGCATGACTATAAACATCCAAAGATTTGCAAACTATCTTTCAGTTTGAAAAACCACCACTCTGCCTAGTAACTGTCTTAATTAGTAACCATTACATGAATCTTAATTAATTTTTCTGTATATAAAAATCAAAATCTCAGTGGTGAATTTCAAAGGAGTGAAAATACTATTCTTCATTTCTTCACTGGGGTTCTGCAATAGCTACAACAGGGATCCAACAATTAAAATTCTTTTTTCATAGTGAAAATAGTATTATTTCAGAGGATGCCTTGAAATCAGTTCCTGGTTTTTTGTCCTATTCTATTTATTCTGAACAAGCGGAATTTGAATGTAATGTGCAAGAAAGAGATGTATTTACTCACTCATGTAAATGAAAGAAATTATTATCAAACCACTTGACATGCCAAATGTTGGGCTTTACTTGTCCTCACTCACAATTAGCAGCTTTGAAATAGTTCTGGATCAGTCTTATTCCTTTTCCCAAATAACAAGGAATAAATAACCCATGTATCTGGGTTTTGCTCTTTTATTTAACAGCTTCATTTAAACTAATTTTTTGTATCTCTTTATCTATATAATATATGTATCATGAGATATGTATAGATACAAGTATATAAAGAAATGGATTTTTGATGCTAGACGCTATATAAGACTATGTTATATATGCTGTAACAGAATATACTGCCTATAACATCATATAAATTATGGGTGGATATATGTATTATTATGAATATATAAATGAGATATAAACATAATCTAAATCATGGATGTTATATAAATACTATGTAATATATTACATATATTGCATTACTATATACTCATATATAATATATAATTATTGTTGGGTATATACATATAATATGTATACGATAATGCTAATTCTAATGCTTGTCCTTCCCTTCAGGTCATCACAGAAGGTTTTTCCCCAGAAGCTTCACTGACATTATATGGTTAAGAAATAATCTGCCCCAGGGTTCCTAAAACAGTCTTGAATTTTGACACCTACTGTATGTGGGTCCTATTTCAATCAGTAATCAACTCCTTCCTTGACATCGATAAGTCTAGATTTTGTTTGCAGGTTTTTCGCTTTGTTTAATTTTGGTCTGTTTTTTATTCTTTTAGATGATATCTTCCACTGCATTTCTTAAAAAGTCACTAGCTTGAATGTCGACTGAGGCTGTGATGAATTACGAATCCATAAAACCAAGAGTAAGTGAATAATACTTTTTAAGCAGCCTGTTTTCCCGTATCACAGGAAGGATGTAAATAAGTTCCCCTTGTTTCGTAGGCACTAAAGAAAGTGTGTTGAACGCTTTTTCTTAACTTTGACAAGGCTTACAATTCTGAAACAGACAGTTATGCTTGGTGTAATTTTAAAGGTTTTTCAGAGAAAAGAACAGCATGGAAACTACTGCTTACCACATCCAATTCTCTTTAACGTTGTCTTTAATTACAAAACAAGTGCCGTAGCAGTATTTGCTCGGAAGTACGACTGCCACGGTGCCCGAGGTAACACTGGGGTGCTGCACTAACAGTTTGACGCGATGCCCCGTCCAGGATGGCAGATGCTCACCCAGCATTGTCACGAGCAAGTCACCAAAGCAGTCATCCAAGTTCAGTGACCTGAGGAATACGAACCAACCTACCTGCAGGAAATGCCTTTAGTCAATGGGACGTGACCGCCGTGTTGCGTTAGCCCCTACTGTAGCGGGATTTAATAGCAACATAATCCTTGAAACCGACACTGCAGCTGACAGGCTGACAGTAGAAAAGACAGGAAGACGGGAAAAAGAACATGAGAGGATATTACCTGATGCATAAAATGGAATCCTGCTGAACGTCACGTCACTTTATACTACAGGTCAACATTGGACAAAGATGTTTAACCAAATGTTTCTTGATGTGCCAAAATATTATTTGCTTGTCATCACGTTAATCAAAAGTATTCCAATTAAGTTACAGCTACAAAGTGACATAGAAACGTGACAAATATCCAGGTTTCCACATATTTGCTAACTATTATATGGTTTTAGTTAAATAGCTCTCCAATCGAGCATTGCATGGAGCGAGGCAGTGTGTTTGCAGCGTGCACGCATATACACCTAAGTGCAATATTATACCTAGAACGTTGCTCCTCTGTTTTCAGGGGCACCAGTGAACTGGCAGGACTGTGCGAATAAAACAGCAGAGCTGGTACCAACTTGATCTCCCGTCCTCGGGAATGGAAGAACTGCCTGTTTCAGGCGCATTCAACACTTCCATTTATAAGGCCCTGTTTTTAGAAGCTCCTACCTTTAATTATTTGAACTGCTCTTTCCATTTTGGACTTCTACCCCAGGTACCACCTTTCCTTTAATTTCAGCCAAAACATTATTTAACTCATGTCCAGCATAAGCTCAGGAAAAACGGGCCTTGCCTTTCTTTTTTTCCCCCCGGACTAAAAAATAATAAAAATAATAATAAAAAAAATTGAATAATGACCTTTCCGTTCTATACCTTAGTAACAACTAGAAACATATCAAGCACATTCATTTTGCCACAAGTATGTTGTTGAGGGTTTTTTTTTTTGCCTTATCTGCAAGAATGGAAAATTTACACTTTGAAATCTGTGGCTGGTGGGATCAAAGTCCAGGAAAGCGGATTTTGCCTGCGTTCACCACTTGCGATGCTACCGTAGATTATGCAGAGTTAAAACAATTTACCGAATTAAGGGCTGCCCTCGTTTTCCTAGAGGAGCAGGCAGCTTGGCGAAGCTTCAGCAGTGCCAGCTGGGGGAGAGCGAGAGAAGGAAGAGCGAGCTCCTGAGCCTGCAGCGGGTCTGCAGGGCAGCCAAGGAAGGGAGCAGCCCATGCCAGGGCTTCCGGAGGACAGAAGACTTTTCTGGGTGAGCTGCAGAGGACGGCAGCTTTTTGTTGAGCGTTTGTAACAAAACCTAGCTTTTTGGCTGTGCTCTTAAGTAACAAAACCCAGATTTTTGGCTGTGCTATTAAAGAACGGGTGCAGGCAGATACATCTTAAGCGCCCGTCTGATGCTAGCACCCATGACTTATGTAGGTACCTAAATTCAGACTGAACTGACGGTTTTGATGATTTTGGTCCATGGTTTCTTCTGAACGTCTGTGAAGGGTCCCACATCTGCACATAATCGGCAGGTTTCCCCCCACCCCACCCAGCCACTACATCCACTTCTGACAATGATTTCACATGAACAGTCGCTTTTGTTTACTTTCGTTTAGTTCAACACAGCTTGGTCACTAGGTACCAATACATAATTCTAATCTCTTGCAATTAGTGTTAATTACAGTACCCGAATCTATAAAATTGAACTATTAATCATGACAAAGTTCAAAGTGATCACTACATCATTGCGGCAGTACAAGGTTGAACGTGCTGTGGAAGAATAAAACTCATTATCTTTCTTACTCTTCTGAATCAGTGTGTAAAGAATTTTGGGACACTATTGTTTCACCGTGCAAATCAAGGTGAAGGCGTTGAAGTAAATCTCTAATGTTATCACACTTGAAAATAACTTACAGAGATTTAAGGAAAAATATTTTCAGTTGGAGAACCCAGTTAAAGACTGCCAGGAAAGTTTTGCTGGTCTGATAATTTACACACGTGATTGACTTTCTACACACGTTGTTTCATGTCTTGAATTAAGGCAAAAATTAGGAAGTTAAAAACATTACAGTAAAATCAAATTAGTGTTTTATAAATCATTAATTTGTATAGTCTTGACTCACTCACAGCACCCTTAAGAATATTTTGGAAGAACAAGTTAGTGGTCTCTGGGTATGGCTAATATTTAAGGTTTGTTTGGGGTGTTTTTAAACTATTCATTTAAATAAATCAACAATTCTTGCATAGCAGTGCATTCTAATATGTATTTAATCACGTGTGCCAAATACAGTTGACCGCTTGGTCAACCTTAAAAAAAAAACCAAACTAAAAGTCAAATAAAATGGCAACTACCAAGTAGGATTGCAAATGCAGACTTTGCTGTCTATTTTCATCATTAAATGGTTTTCTTTCGTGTTTTTAAGTGGAGCCAAAATGGGAATTTTTCTTATAGACACCTTGTCAGCATATATAGAAAAAAGAATGCTCAAAATACATAAAATAGAAGACAGACAAAATAGGTATTTCTAGCTATTATTGTTTTGAGATTTTTCTAGAAATCCACCCATCTCTGGACCTTCCCTTTAAGAAATCAAATTTGAGATTTTTTTCCAACAAGCAAAGAAAATGTGCTACTATTTCGTATGCTCCTATAACCTATTTTAACCAGATCTGACTTAAAAAAATTAAACTATCTTATCCTATAATGATAGATTCACATTATAGAAGGCAGCGTATTATATCATTTGTACTGAAGTACTTACAGAATTGAGAGTGAGACGGCTTTCCCAAAGCCACCAGGTCAGGCGGAGGCACAGAACTCAATGTATCTTCAGTTTGATGTTCTAAGACTCAGTGAGAGTATCCTCTGTTCGTATTCAAAGAAATTCTTGTTTAAATAGAAAAGTCAGTCCTTCTGACCACTTTGTAGCACGTGCCTCTGAACTGGACTGCCGTTGTCATTTTGGGCTTTTCATAGTCCCTTAATACTGATTAAAAATCGCAAACTTCCCAGGTTATTGTATAACTGAATGAAAAACCCTGTCTGTATATAAAATTCCATGTGAATAGTCAACAATGGACCGGATTTCACGATTTTAATTCCTAACTAGGGAAGCACCAAGACATCCTGATGATTAAAACGGAAATGAAATCTAATGAAATTAGTTTGTTCACTGTAGCAAAATGACCCATTTTAAACACAAACAGACTTAAACGTTTCTACAGCTTTTCAACAAGAAAATTAGAGGAACTCGGTGTTCTATTTTTATACACAGGCATTGCCTTGATCTTTGTCGTTTCGGTAAAGTGAATACCTCAGTTACAAATTTTGTAATGCAAAGTAAAATCTGACCATGGATGAAATTTCACTCGAGAATTTTAAATTTACACACACACATATATGTACATGCATATTTACAGGTAAAATTTTGTATAGACACATATGTAATGTGCATTTATGATTACAAATATGCACATATATACAGATGGATAGGAAGGGAGATTAAGGCTATTATACAAAAGGAAAACTGAAATGGAAGTTTACAGTTTGAAACAATGTAAAATCCATCCCATTCTCTAACAAAAGAGAATACGTTCGGCCTGCTCTTGAACTGGAAATTACATTGCTTTTAACTGTTAAATTTTGGAATATCTAATAGAAAAGCATTTTGTCGCTGTATGTGTAAGGATACGGTCCATGACCTGGTTGCCAGGCAACTACACGGAATTACAAAACATTTTCTTAAGATGTGCCGTTCTGCGGTGTGATGAGTTCGCATGGGGAAACAGACCCAGTGACACGCTGCTCTCTGAACCTGAGCATAAAAGAGTTTTAGGGTATCCTAGAGAGACCAAGTAAGTGCAACTGTGACTTAAATTGTATAAACCAAAGTTCCTTTATGACCATGTTCTTTATAATGTCGAGTAACTACAAATCAGAGGAAATAGCTTGCTCTGTTTAGCTTCAGCCCGGCGCTGGGATGTGAAACTACTCACGCTCACGGCTGGAATGAAACACCGGTTATTGGCCCACTGAGGGGAAACATACACCCCTTGCCCAGTGACAACCAATGCCAATGTTTGGAAGCATTATCGTGATGGTTTTTTTTTTTTTCTTTCTTTTTGAAATCCTTGACTTTTACCACACAAACTCTTACACATTCCAATGTCTTCTCTAATTTATTTTTTTTCTTTTTTCCACATATAAATTGAAAAGAAGTTTCCTCTCAAACTGAAAGGTGTTAATAGGTTTTTGAACAGTCGTTCTCTGAGATACAACCGTCAAGGATAGACTTCACTTTAGATGTGTACCAACCTTTCAATACAAGACTAAAATCTTCAGAATAGCAATATTTGTTAAGCCATACCTACAAAACCTATCAGATATACCTACACCATATGCAGATAAAACATTAATTTATTCATAATTATTTTTCTTAATTCTGTACCATGATGTGGATTATTCTAAAGATAGTAGGTAGGAAGATAATCAGAGATTCCCCCAGTCATCATCTTCAAGAAGTGAAACCGTTGATCACACTGAAAACGAGTAGCAATCAATGTCCCAGGTGAAGGAAGTCAAGTAATCGTCAGACCAGACGTAATTGATTTCTACACCTTTAATCACAACAGGAGGATTAATTGCCCCCACAAACATGGCTTTATTCAGTTCTGTCTCACCTCGTCATCACCATCACTTAGGAAAAGGGACATACAAAAGTGAAAGCCTACGTGCATGCGAACATACCCCAGCTGAGGATCCCATGGCTGGAGGAAAGCTTCTAACAATAAACCTTTTGCAAACAGAAAACCCCAAAAACTACCCTCACAACACCCCACCCACCCCAATATTTTGTGTATTTTTTCTGATGGTAAACATATTTATTACATTAATTATCTGATGCTGAAAAATACCAATTAAATTATGAACATTTCCAGAAAGCAGAGGGCTGCTCAGCCATTTCAAGTATGTTAAAAGAAATAAAGCTAAAAGAAATAAACAAATAAAAAGCAAGCTGGATTGTTGCTGACTTACAAGGTACGGTTTTATCATGTTGTGGACACCAACCCCAAGCCCTCTCTTGACACAGCAGTAATAAGCAGCTCTGACAGCAGTAGGTGTGTTGTCAGCACTGCTGAATCCTTCATCAAGGTGAAAGGAGGGCCAGGTAGGACAGCTTACCTCCTTCCCCCGGGACACACACGTGAAGATCCTTGTCCTTTCGAGACAGAGGACTGCAACGGTTTCAGTGACCTTTTCAGCCCATACCTCAGATACTTCAGTTCAGGCGTGTCGTATGTAAGGAAATGTTGGTTTTGACATAACCAGCAATTGGCGCCAGCTGTATATACGACAGGATCACCAGTCTCTTGGCTCACCGGAAATTTTGAAATGCAGTAGACTGTCTTCAGCCAGGTTTGCTGGGGCTATAACTGAAATGCAGCAAACCTCTGGTATGTGGCCCACGTTTGCCTGAAACAAATTCATATTGTATTCGATAGGTATGATTTGATGATGATTGATTTTCAGATCAGATGTGAAGGCACATCTCTCTTCTGATTTATTTTTTTTTTTGTGGCCAGGATTTCACTTCTTTTGATGTTTAATGGGGATAATCTTTTCTTTGATAGTAGTGTGACTTTGTCGAGCAGCACTTTGCCATCATTTGGTCAGCTCATGAGTTTCTTTTCTTTTTAAAATTGTTGTAATTTCTCCAGACAGAGAAACCTACCATTCTGTAATATCTACTTTTGAGTGGAGGAGCACATACAAGACATCAGGGTGAAATATTATTCACCCCAGCAAGGAACAGGCAGCTATTGGATGAGACTGTTGAAGGACAGGTAAAATCTTAAAAGCTAAAACTGAAGCAGAAAGCACCGCTAAATGGAATACAAGATTTGTCTATTTGCTTTTTAAACTGATTCAAAAGCAAGGAAAAGCAAACTAATATAAGTAAGCCACTTTCAATCCAGTAAAAGTTGTAAGGTGCTGCATTGCGTCAGGCAATTAACTGTTCCTAAGGCACGAGTTCTTGAAATATTTGCATCTCAACAAGACGGGGCATATGAATCCCTAAATTAGACCAATAATGACATACACAAGGAAGCAAAAGCATTCTCTCTTCCCTCTCCTCCCTTCCTTTCCGCTGTCTTGTCATAGAGTGTGTGACCCACGAGAAACTGGAAGAACCCTTGGCGTCACAGAGCTTACCCCAACCAAAACGCTCCTCTGCTGTAGTGACCAAGGGCCACCTGCAGTGGATGAAGTGGGGTTTTACCATCTAAAGTATATGTGTCCTGTTGAAGTCAGCACAAATATAAGGGATGGAACTGACTTCCCGTGACTGGTACCCAAGCTATAAAATTTTAACCCAGTTCCCGCTGCGACAATTTTTGCTTGAATCCTAAAAGCCATGACTCTCTCTGTCTCCATCCCTTTTAACTCTGCATTTCTGTCAGTGCTCAAAAATGGACCACTTGTGATAGCAGTTAGAAAAAAACCAACCAAACAAACATCTTTTATTGTTTAAGTAAGCAGATTTGAAATGGCATTACTGAAAGGTAAGTATACACGGACCCCCACTGTTCCATTTTTACAACGCTTGCTCTTATAAGTTGTATTGTACTTCAACTACGTTTACACAGATTTATTTTTTTCCCCACATTAACTGCCCCTTAATTCTTAATTTGATTTAAAACCTAGACTGCTATAAAGGTACATGAAATAGAACAGACTGAGAAAATACTTGAGAATGGCTGCTGTTACAAAGAAAATAATTTATAGTATGCAGTTACTGATCAGGTAGAACAATAGTTCAGAAACCAGACTGTATTACAAAGCAATTCTTCAAACATCCATTTTGGATTATTGCTGAAAGGTACTAATTGGTCTATTCTAGACTAATTTACAAACATTCATAAAATAGTGAAAAATGCATGCTTTAGAAACCTGGTACATTTCATGCCTCTGGACTAAAAAGAATATGAAGATGGACGCAATGGATGGGCATCTTTAATGTAGATTAGCAGCGCTTAGAGTTTTTTTTCTTTTGTACTAACAGACTCTTTGTATTTTTTCTCATTTCTTTCAGGTGATTTTTTATCTTCGGGTTTAGTCCACGGAGGGTTGCGCAACTTCTGTTGAAGGTGAAGACAGCATCAGCATAAGCATTGCACACATGATACGCACACACAGAAGCAAATAAAAAAGTATGTTAAAAATCCATGGCAATAGTGCAGGCGGAGCTGTATTTCTGTTAAACTGACGTAGCAGTTTTAAACTACTATAACAGAATATTATATCCATCAGCTGCATCTCCAGAAGGATTCTTATCTCTACTAAATAAAGCTTATTTAACAATCCTTGACATTGCAAAACCATACAAGTCTGAAGCTGCTTTATAATCATGGCGATTTCTATCTTTTTCTCTTGGTCTATCAAATGAAGAGCTCAGATGTACAACTTGCTTCAGACTTTTCTGTTGGTAACGTGGCTGCATACAGCTTCACTTAATTGCAGACGTGTAATCATTTTGGAAATCTCTCCCGTCTCCCGTTCCCAGGGCTATGGACATCATATTATTAAATTAAGTCATTTGACTACTAGGAGAAGCCAGTTCTTCAAGTATTAAATGGTTTTGCAAATTGCTACCAACCAGAAGCCATTTGAACAGCCGAATTCCAATCAGGTACAGTCAAAGTCTGAACTGAGTAAGCGGTTCCGTTTCAAAAGCGGTAGCGTAGAATGTGTAAATATACTTCAAGTAATTGCATGCTTTACAAGACCTTTCAATAAAACCCCAGGAATTACTCAGAAACAGAATACCTGAAAGCTTGTCTCTGTTTCTGCTGTCTTCAAACGAGATGTTGAATTATTGCGATTCCCCACACATGTCTTGCCAACCTGCCAACACAAATGTCAGAGATAACTACTTCGGATTTTTTTCCTAAAATATTTATGGGTTTCCAAAAAAAAAAAAAACAAACCACCCAAAAATCAGGATTTTTTTAGCCTGGTTGATGAAATACAACAAAACAAAATTTTCATAGCTAAGTAAATCCCATGCTCCCATCTTCCCTATAATGGTCTAATTTGGAGGCAAGTTTAACAACTTAACACTTACCTAGCGCTTTTTTTTCTCATGTTTAAATCTCATCACAGATAATGAAGTTTATTCCTACAGTGGTCCCAGGGAACAGATAAGTAATTATAATTGTCTGTTACGAGCGAGGAAATAGTAACAAACAGCTGAAAACTATTATTACAAGTTGGGACTTCTCTATTAAGAGTCTATTGTCTAAACTGCCAGGTCTCTTAGGTATAATAATTCCCTGGCTGGGGAAGTCAGATGACTCTCAAGGTACAGAAAAGCTTGTACGGAGTCTTCATCACTGTCATTTTATTCCAGCAATAATGTAATTTTCTTTGCCAATATGCTTTTTAATATCAGGGAAAACAGAGTTGAGCAGCATAAATAAAATTAATTACACCGTAGATTTTTGAACCAAAGAGATCTCGTGTTATGAGTCTTAAATAGAGATTTACCCAGCACTGAAATTTCTGCTGTAATTAAATTAAGGGCCCTTCAGGAGTGGGATTAATGATGCCATAGGTGAAGAAATTAAGATGTGAAATACAGTAAAATATCGATAATCTTTGGTCATTAGTTTAAAATGTGTTCACATTGGAATTTCTCTACTTATTTTGCTATTAAAACTGATACATTTAAAGGGAGTGAAAATAAATAAGGGGGGGAGGTTTAAGTCATCAAGACTCTTTCCAACATAACAGTAATATTATTTTAAATTTTAATGTAACTGTTTAGCATAAGCCCTTGAAGATTTCTTAAGCTAAGTCAAGCCTGGGTAGAATATTTTTACACATCAGTCATAATCCAACATATTAACGAAAAAAGGTGAAAAAATCATTAGTATATGGACATGAGCTTTGCTCATAGGAATAAGAATGCAAATGTCCCTTCAACAAGAAACTCGCAATAACGTCAACTGCAAGGTTTGCTGGCATTTCTGCAGCTTTTTTTTTTTTTTTTTTTAATATTATGGTTGATAACATTGGTCTAGGGTAGAATAAACTATTTGTCTGTAGGACAGCAAAGGAATCATGAACAAAAAGAGAAAAAGAAATCTCTAAGTGCTATGTTTTGAGGCTTTTTTTTGGACAGACTTTCTTAAGAAAATGGAAAGTAAATCTCAATTCATCCTTTAGCAGCTTAAGTCATGACATGATAAAAATTACCTCACTCAGCAGAGAACACTGAAAATAAATACCCTAACGCGTAAATTAAATATCAAGAAATTGTCTAAATATCCTTTCAGTACAAACGACATTAGACTGAAGTTAATTAAAAAGTAAGAGATTGACAAGGGGGAGGAAAATCCATTAAGTTTTTGCACTTGAGAAATTCTGCCAGTCCCTTGCCTGCAACAAAGTTGATCGATGAACAGGTGTGAATACGAAAATGAAACGTGTTATTAAGAAAACTACTTGGAGAGGAGACGGCTGCCTTCCTCCTCAAAGCTTCTAGAGAGAGAGTGGTACTGCCAAGGGTTTTACAGTACTTCAGGGGGGTTTTAGTCCTGTCAAAGCTACTGAAATGAGCCCCTGAGATGGTGCAATTGAAGTGATTGGTGGTGGGGACTCTTTTTCAAATTTTTCCCATAGTTAATAAAAGTTGGATTAATATTACATAATAGGGAATAATCAGTGTAGTATTGATTAAAAAAAAAACCTATTGACAAAGCACATAATCCTCCTTTTATGAAAAAAATGAAGTAACAGATGGTTTATGTTCTACATAAAGACTAAAGAGTGAGATGGCAAAGAGTAGAAATTTTAAATAAATTTTTAATACTTCAAAGCTTAAAAGTGTGGTCCTGGCAGAACTCCTATTTAAAATAGGAGCTAGATTAAAAATAAAATGCTTTGAGCTTAGTAATGTTTAGAAAAATTTGATGGTTTCAGAGACTCCTAGGTGAGCAGCTTGAGGACAAAAGATGTTACGGGTCAAAAAAGGAGCAGCATTTCAGGTTGTGTAACAAAGAGGACAGAATAACACTAATGAAATATGAGATCATTTACAAATCTGTAATTTACTCTAACTGTATTGTACTCTAACCTATTTCACCAAGGCAATACATAGGAGACAGGAATCCAAAAATATTAGTTTAAATTAATAAAAATACAGGTCAACCATTTAAGACATATACAAATGAAGGGGAAAAAAAAAAAGTTGACTTAGAGAAAATAAAAAAGCTTTATAAGTGACTAATCTTTCACATGGTTTTCATAGACCATCTCGGTAGGAAAACAGAAGTGAAGATTTATGTCTGTAGTATTTCATATTTTTTCACTCACAGCTGTTTTCCTTTGTAGTAACACACCATATGGATCGCTGCTGGAGAAAGGCAGCGGAAAGGGACGTTTTTCTAAACAAAGCAACTCCTATGTCTTTATGTTGCTAAAGCATAAAGCGTTCATTAATGATTCCTTGTCACAGTGAAGCCTTGTGTATCATTAACAAATAAATTACCGGTCGAACAACGGCGATGACTTTCAATACGCCATCGGTCAAGAGCAGCTCGATAGGCGGAACGGAAACCAGTCACTGTGGATGAGCTGCGTGCGTCCTCCCGCTCTCGCCCTTACCCCAGGTCAGTTCCTAAAGCTGAGACAGGTGGGTGCAACAGCCTCTTCTGCTGTCACTGTCAACTGGGTTTAGCACAACCTGAACTGACTCCCCCAGGTATATACCCTCACGCCTATATACAAACACACGCATATGCGAACACACACGCCCTTTACACACCATTTCCCTCAGCTAAAGACCACCTCAGACAAACGGGGAAATATAAAACCAATGCACCGCAATACCTTTCACAGCCATGAGTGACGCACAGACAGAAAAAGCCAAATATTAATTTTTAATTTTTTTTTATTTGCTAGTTCCCTCTATGCCAAGTGGTGGAAAGACTGTTGTGTTTGCTCTTCTGTGCGAGCCTCTTTTTCTGTCAGAGTCACTCCTGTGAGAGGTACACTAATTACAGAAATACAGAAGGAGAGCTTGACATGGTGGAAACTAGCAAAAATAATTGCTTTTGGAAAATAAAGGGGTTGAAATGTTGTCAGCATGGTTTTACTGTTTCACGAAGACGAGATTTTAGAAAAGCGCTGGCTGGAAGAGCTGCTGGGACTTTGCCAAGCTTTGCATTGAGATTTCAGCGTATCAGGGAGGTGAGGGCGAACTCGTAGCCGTGCGTTTCTCCCACAAGAGTGGGCATTCCTGCCGCCCTGTTCGGAGACGCGAGGGTGAGGAAGGGGGGAGGAACAGGAAGATGCCAACTGTGAAAGCCTCTAAGCAGGATGGTTACGTTTCCAGCTCACGCATAAACGCCACGGAATGGAGCAGCACACCCTTACCCTTTGTAACTCGTTCCCTTCATGCCTTGTACCACCAGTGAGGAGGAAGCCCAGTACAAAACAATACCCCACTCAACGTACGCTTGTACAGAGATACAGACACCTGGGCAAAACACAGCTTTCCCCGTTTCTCTCAGAGAAGATCAACTGATTTTCTTCCAAAGAACGAACACTTTTTTCAATGATTACTAGAAAAGTTAAGAAAGTGCTAAGACTAAAACAAAAGACTAAAAACATCCAAGTAGAACCAATATCCTGAAGGTAAAAAAAAAAAAAAAAGGCAATAAGTCCCAGAAAAAAGATCTCAAGTCATTCTTGTTAGTTTAATGTAACTCCATTGACTCCTCTCGCACCATCACAACAGAGCAGGTTGAAATTCGAAATCATAGAATGGTTTGGGTTGGAAGGGACCTTAAAGATCATGTAGTTCCAACCCCCCTGCCCTGGGCAGGGACACCTCCCACCAGACCAGGCTGCTCAAAGCCGCATCCAGCCTGGCCTTGGACACCTCCAGGGATGGGGCAGCCACAGCTTCTCTGGGCAACCTGGGCCAGGGGCTCACCACCCTCACAGGAGAGGATTTCTTCCTGATATCTAATCTAAATCTCCCCTCTTTCAGTTTAAAACCGTTACCCTTTGTCCTATCACTGCACTCCCCGATCAAGAGTCCCTCCCCATCTCTCCTGTAGCCCCTTTAGGGACTGGAAGGCAGTACCTTCTCTCTCTCCGGAGACCCTGTCAGCAATACTTCACGGATGCTCTGGTTTTCATGCCAAGTGTAACATGATATTTCACAACATGGGCTGTTTCCCCAGCTGTCGTGCAGACAGCTGTATGGAGAGGAGCAGGAACATCGTGCAGAGGATGAAAGAGTTTTGTCTGCACATAATCTCCATTGGTATTTCATAATATGAAATAATTTTTTGCCTGTCCCCCTTCTTAGTGCTTCCAGAGAAGTTCAGCAAGGCTCTTAAGCTACATACTAAAAATTAAAACAAAAAAAAACCCAACAAAAAAAGAAAAATTTCTAATACCCAGGGGAAATGAAGGCATCGTATCTAGATGATTGACCTCTGTCCCTTAGCTAATGTGTTTTCAGGGATCCAGGAGCGTAGTAATAATACAATGTAATAACGCTGGTTATTTTCTTGTTTGTGCCTGAAGTGACAGGCGGATAAAAAATACGAATTAAAAGGCAGAGGCCACAGCAAACGTGGACAAGACTAAATACCTGGGAAGCTGTAAAGTAAGGAGAAGACAATTCAACACACATGCTTTGATCTAGCAGAAAAATAGCGGCCAAAACCTTGCAACATTCTTAAGAGTGCAAATTATTGTTAGCATGGTGAAAAGATGACTTTTAAGGCAAGATTGTGATAAAAATACTTCAGCGTACAGGTTTGTGTTTATGAAACTAACAGCAAAAAAGCTAACAACGTTCCCAAATTCTAACTGAATTACTTAAGTCTATTTTCTGCCGTTGGCCTTTAGAACAAAAAGGGCAGTTTATCCTTAACTGCCTTCCGTGCTATCTTCTGCCTGCCTTTAAGGAGCCTGAGGGTGGCAGTTTCAAAGGGAACGGGGATGGCAAACTACACTGCTGCAATTCCAATTATTTCACAAAAGCCGAATGTGATGTACAGGCATCTAAAACACAAAGCAAGCCAAAAATGCATTTTAACACTAAATTCTCCATTTTCCAATTTCTTGTTATACTTTAAACGGGTGTTTTGGAGATCCACGTATAGTATTCGCTCTGTTCATCTGCCACAAACAATTCTTGCATCACCAGGTTGGAAGGCACTTTTGGGCCGTTTCATTGTTTACCTCACCCAGCTGAGCTTAACGTTTAGTAGAGCATTAACTGCAACTGTCACGTGTGTAGGTTCATCAGTGACGAAGAGGGATTCTGCTGTTGAGATTTCCTGTGGTTCCTAAAGGCTTCTCAAACAAGTACAGTTCGGCCTAGCTTCATGAGCATGTGCCCACACAAGCAACCCCCTTTTTCTAGATTGAAGAAGCAAACCCTCACCACTTGTAATCACAGCCACTATTTATCCAAGTACACGGTTGTTAAGTAAATGATGACTAGTCCTTGAAGTAGTTTTATGATTCAGAGCAATGAAATAAGAGAAAGATGCATTTGTCTGAAACTTAGGGTCCTGCCTTCTCTCTTTTCCTCCCTCTCCCTAATATTTCCTTATTTTAATAAAAATTGTAATAATTTAATGTGTTGTATCTAGCCATTAGTGACAGATCCTGTAATTTCACCCATGAAAATACTGATTTTACAGAATAATCTCTATATTTTATTTGCGGAAGCATTCTTTCCTTACCGTTAAGGTGTTCTCACTGATATTTCCAGTATGTCTGCCATGCGTTTTGTAAATACGGGCATATTTGTAAGACAAACATTATATTCATTAAATTGCATATGCTGTATTTTTATCGTAAAACGCCAAGAACGATCTAATGTTTGAACACTCAACTTTAAAGGTTGTAGCACACAGCAGTCAGAATTCCAAGTAGCGAAAGCTAAACCTTTACCAATGAAAAGCCTTTAGGAAAAAGAAATTCCGGATACTTTTATTCAAGCATGTTTCATAGTTGTTGGCCATGCCATTTCACTGTTTTCACTGTTATTAGCTCTTTTCAAATTGCGTAGTTTGTTCTTAATGTCTTAATATTTATCTTGGCCAACATTTACAATTTTTATAACTAAATAAAAGAGAAGTCTTACCATTTTCTTCTCTGTGTTAGAGAAATAATTAGACCAAATTTAGTGATGCTGACCGCTCTTTACTTGCTCTACATAAACTTTAAAAAGCGTGTTAATGATCTATTCTTATTTGTAAAATAAAATTTTCACACAAGTGCATTTTGCCTTAAGCAATGCATTTTGTATATACAAGAGGGAAAAAAATATCAAGAGCACTAAGTGGGAAATGTAACGGGATAGGAAAATTGAGGGGGGGATGTGTTTTGAAATACTGTGCTGCCTTTATCAGTTTAGTGTGCAGTTCGGTTAACGAAGTATATTTGTGTGAAATTCTGCTTATAAAATATGCAGCTTGATCAGTAAAGTATGCAAAATTTCAGAAGTTGTGGTATTCAGTTCACCTAGCAAATTATACAGCGGAGCTGGAGAGGTTCGCAGCTGGATGTATAAACCATAAAGGATCAGCCAAGTGTGCATCTTCATTTAAAAAGAATTTTCAAAAAAACAGTTAAAATTCAGCATGTCCCTTGGCTATTAAGCTATGCAATTTGATCTGCAAGCTGCTGAACAATGTAACTAAAAAGGTATTCCACTGCATCGGCGCAGTGAATGAGAACTGGCTTTATTGCTCAAATAATTACCCGACGTATCACAAGTGGACCGGAAATCAAGAAGTTTGAGTAAGTGATATTATACTCAGCTTTTACAGTTAGAAAATATTTCCGCCCCTGCTAAAGGGTGTCATACAGATTTAGTAGACCAAATGTTGCAGCTTCAGCTTCCTTCTCCTCGCTACAGCCCTCCTGCTGGCTTCAGCGGGCACTGAAGCGGAAATGTGGGATGTTTGTGGAGTACGACGGAGAATCAAGGACTCACCTAGTTCTGAAGAAACTAAACCAGAAAAGGATGGCACGATTAGGTCAACAGACAAACTAGATATCTCAACGAAAGTGGTACTCGGCCGTATCATTCCTACTGTCGCGAGTCAGTCTCCTCAGCTCCCCAAAGCACTAGGGCTGCTATGGGCATAAGGAGCATGATGATTTGTTCATCTACGGTGGCAATAATTAGCTTAAACCAGTGTAACTCACGAAGCTTTATGGTTTAATGGTTTAATACCATTAATGGTTTAACACCGTTGAATTTTGACTGCCCTTGGATGAGATATCTCTTTGGAACTATTCAGATAAATTTGCATTTCCAGATCCTTCTGATTTTTTTTGTATTATTTGTTCAAATGACCTGAAACCACTAATAGACAAACTTAGTTAAAATTAGCTAAAACTATCAAAATGAAATTGAAAGAACTTGTATTTAAAATAGGAAAAGGCTATTATTTCCTCATTAGACAAAACCTACAAATTCTATAAAACTTTGCTATGGATTTGATGTTTGACTTGTTACTAAACACAACCCTTCCATAATCATGTGTGCCTGTTGGTCTACCATACCAGCTGCATGCCGCTCATGTTTTAAGAGGGCTAAGTCCTACTTGTTCATATGACAACTTGTGACCAGTTGTACCTTAGAATTACTGAAGTTTTTTGAATACTGAGATTTTAGCTCTTTACTACATGAAGTATGCACTTCTCTGACACGTTTTTTTTCCCGCACGCTGAATGGATATTTTGATTTTTTTAACATTTCTTCCCCCCCTCAATAATACAATTTTTCCAGTTTCTGAGGTGACCTGTTACCAGACTGAGACTTTGGAAATGACGATTTTGTGTTGTTGTATAGCAAAGAGCTTCAATGCAATCAGTAGTCTGCGTGCAGTTATACCTGGGTGTTTTAATCTCTTTTTTTTTTTTTCCTGTCAAAATAATTCCCATCTCTCCATGAAACATTTCCTTAATATTTGATTTTTACATTTACATACATGCAGAACAGATGACGTTCTATTAAAATGCCATTCTGCAGGGGAAATAACATCATTAGCCAAGTTAGGTCCGCAGTTCCCTCAAGGACATGTTTTATCAGACCTGCTCATGAATTTATGAGATCTGTGTTTCAATCTCCTTTGACCCCCATTGTTTAGAAGAAAGATATGGAGCAGGGTGTATGCGAAATGCCAATATATGTCTTCATAAGACAACTCTGCAGTTCTTCACATCCCTCTCCTATTTTAGAGCAGCCTATTGAGTGGATGGTTAAACGAAGTTGATGTAACTTCTTATGACCTTCATGGTCCTCATTTAGGGAACAGAATTACTGAATTCACTTTAAGAATTGTATCAGGTTGAAATTTTGTTATAATGATGATTTCTTTTTTCTCTCATTACTCCCTTGGGAAAGCGATGGGAGACTCCAATGTGATCAAAGCTCTGCAATTGAAACTGATAGAGAAAAATGAAGCAAAATAATGCGGTTGCTTAGAAACATGTACAAGTTTTGCTCCAATACTCAGTGTCCTTTGTCACTGAATGATTAATGAACATGCAGTGTTTGTTTACTGCAGGAAATTAAGGCAGTAAATAAAAGCACTATCGCTTTTATTTATCAGAGAAGACTCTACAAGGACAAAGAGCAAGAAACCTAAGATGAGAACAGAGAGCAAAGAATCACTTTATAAATTGTTTGATGTTTTAGCACTACCAAATAGGTGGTTTTAAACAACATGATACACACATAAGAATTATTTGATATGAAGAAAGGATAAAGTACTTTTTGGTATAAAAGCCAAAAAAAGCTCCCAAAAGGTTTTGAGAAGAGGGAAAAGGGAAACGATACAGGGAAAAGAGCTCTGCAGAACTCCAGTTCTGCACAGAGACTTTCATGAGTCAGTCACAGGGAAAACATCTCTGGACAAGACTAAGAAAAAATAGTATTGACAAGATTCCTCTAATAAAATAATAATAATGATCTAAATAATGGAAACTTTAAAAAGAAAACTAAAGTTAAGATTTTTTTGGTCTTCGTCAAATTTCAGATGATTTCAAATAATGAAGATGTTACATTACAGGATATCCTACCTACTTCTGGCTACTACAGGTCTCATGTCAAATTTCATGACAGCCAAGGTATCAGCAAGATTTAATTTCAAAATTTGCTAATATAATTTGGCCTGCTCCTATCCCATTTGTAAACAAGTCTTCATTTGCATTCATTCCAATGTAAACTACATTAATTATTATGAACATGAATAAAACCATAAAGAAGAAATTGCAGTTGGATTATAAATCTGAGACAGAGAGAGATGCTTAGCTATACACACTAAAAAATACCGTTTGAGACCAGCAACTACCCATTTCCCTTTATTTTTTGCTTTAACAATTGAAATATTGCACATTCTTCTCTAGTCAGTCTTTACTCAGTAATTCCTCCAAATTATAAATCACATTTTGTTTAGCAGAGACACCATCAGAGGATCTTTGCAAAGTTCTGAGAAAGCGTTGCTGAAATATTAGGTTTCTAAGCAACAGAGTTTTAAGCATATTCATCAAGGTCTTGGTCTTTTATTTTGGCCTAAACCTTCATTTATTTTTCTTTTTAAAATGGCACATGAGAACCTGTCATACATTCTCAACCATCCAGCCTATAATTCTTTTACTAGGAGTTTAGCATCCGTAAAAACTTCTGATAAAAGCGCACACAAACACACACAACCAAATAACGATAAACTTATGAGAAAAACTCTAATAATGTATTCCCAAGTCTGGAATTTTCTCAAAGCGATAGCGTTCACAGGTACAAATCACAGCTTTGTACTATTGAAGTCATATGAACCTTTAGGAAAAGAAATTGCTTCTAGTTCTTTTGGGATTTACGGTGGTCTCCGTAAAGTCATCATACGAGGGTTAATTGTGGATGGAGACAGTTTGAGTCCACTTCTCAAAACTAATTAATTTGCATTCTTCCTTGTCTCTAAAAAAGTGTGTATCTGTTAACAAAAGATATAAAAAATAATAATAGAAGGGGGGCAGAGGTTGCTAGCTCAATGTCACCATCTGCCCTTTGTGCAGTCCGTGTTCAGGTGGACAGTGCGTGTAAGAGAAAGAAAAAAATTCCAACTTAATCAGGAAAATTACTTTACTTGCCACTGTGAGCAAGCCACGGGACAAAAAGTGGCCACGGTAGGTCCTTAGACTTGTAAAATAGTCAGAGCAGTTGTGAAAAATGTATTTTAATGCTTTAGTTCTCTTTGAAAATGTTACTGCCTTTCTTTAATCAATCCTTGTGTTTACAAGAAACTTTCCCATTTTTATAACTGGAGTTTGCGCCGTAGTTAAAGTGAAATCAGGGGATTCTGACAAACTGGGATGTCTTATTTTCCCATGACGGGTTCTAAATGAGCAGTTTTCAAAAATTCAAGCGTGGAATCCTGTCAGTGCAGACGGATTTCTCATAAAACTTCACAGGTCGGTGGGGATGGTAGCAGAGAAATGGAGAAAATTCTCCAAGAATTATTTAATGCCCCTCTGGCAAGAAAATCCAGTACTGTGAGTGCAGCTGCAATTCAAAAATAAGTATTTCTCTAAAATATTATGCATATTGTGTATTACCTGAGCTATATTCATAGATCTACTCCTTCCCTTTTTGGACAGGACTGTTGGAGTGTTTCTTGCTTCTCTATGCCGGTTGCTGCACTTCAAAATAGCTCCTGGCTCTGTATGGCTTTGCTGCTATCTGCACGAAGAACCAGCGCCTGGAATTCTCTTTGAATCTTACCAGTCAATTGGTTTTATTTGGAAAAAACAAACCAAAACAAACCAAAACCCTAACTGAATTTTTATTTCCAATGAACACGCAAATAAATAAAAAAAACCCCACACTTTTAAAAGTCCCACTTAACGTAAACAGAACATGCTTTCTTGTATCTGTAATTTTTTGTAATTAGACTGGAGATCCTGTTTCTAACTGGGGTGAATACCACACTGGTTACGGCCTCCTTGCTTGGGGATGGGGTTGTCCTAAAACCTTTTTTTGGAACTCGGCTCTCAAAGGCTTTCCTTCAACAGGCACTGCAAGCACAGAGCGGTGAAATCTGTGTACGGTAGCGTGAATTCTTGATGGATTTTTTAAAATGTGAAGATAATGTAGCTATGTATATTACATTATATACATTTCTCAGCTGGAAAATAAATTTATAGCACGATAAGACTGCTAAAACTATTGCCTGCTTAATTTTCCGATAAGGAATATTATCTAGCAAAGCACAGTGAATTTGAATATCCCTATGGTATGCTTTCTCTAATTTTACTTCTTTTTCTCCATACAGAAGGTTTTGACAAATGCAGATTTAACAAACCTTAAAGATTTAAGATTTAAAGGAAACGTGAGTCCCACAGAATATAGAGTTTGTCTTAAAATTCGATAATTGAGAGATTAAATGATATAAAACTTAATCTTATTACCCAAATTTAGATATATAGCCTAATTTCTTTTTCTTTGAATTATAATGCTACTAAGAAGGGAACAGGGTTAGATTTTAATTTAACCAGAATAATGAAAAATAGTTCAACTCCTAAAGAGTTCTAACTCCAGTTAAGAGTCTCTTCTGCTTTCTCAGACACGTTTTTCACGCCGAGCAGCATACCAGGCTGACTAAAAGGCTACAAATACTAGTTGCTAGAAACACAAAAAAGACATCACCACCCCCTAATCAAAGCAACCAAATCCTTGATTGTATGGTGAAGCGCATCTTTTAGGTGTCTGGCTTTGCATTACTTGATATGGAAATGAAAAACTCTCTTGATTTGTGAAATGCATTAACAACTTTGGTTGTTGTTTTTTTTTTTTTTCTCTCTGCTTTAATGTATTCACTTCTGTAAAAAAAAAAAAGAGTTGCTTGAACAACTCTTTCCACATATATTCAGTCTAAATAAATTCAGCCTTTACCTAAAGTAACCTGTATTCCATCAAACTTCCTACAGCTTTCCCAGGTGACAGCCGATCTCTAGTCATAATCTAAATGGAGTCCACCCCGGCTTCACAATTTTATATCTTGTTCTTTTTCCTCCTTCTTCAATTTTTGTTAATAAGAAATGAAGTTTCCTTCATCTTTGGACATTAACAAAGGTACAAGAGCAAATTATGCACTCTTCTCCTGGATACACCATTTCTCCTTGACTCTGTCCCTCTCTAGAAGATGCAGCAGAGGGGAAGTTACTTATAATCGGCAATTAATAAAACTAGTAACATATTTGTAACAAATGGATAATATACACATCTTTTTACAATTTGTTGGATACTGAATTATCTATGATTTGTTTTCCAAACTTTTCTTCACGTTGCTACGATCGCTACCAGCAAGCTACCCAGTTACCTCCAGAGGGGTTTGTTGTATTTGGAGGTAGGTGACATGTTCCGTAGCTCATCCGAGAGCTGTCGTGACAGTCCTTTTCCTGCTGCCTTCTGTATTTCATCTGCAAATTAGTCAAGGTAGCACTATACTTTTTGGACTACTGAGCAGACAATACGCTCTCTCAACAAGTTCTGTCTCTCTCCTCCTTTCTGTCTCTTCCTGTTTAATTTGCATGGTTACAATTGCAGCCATAATACAGGCATTTGGGATTTCTGTTAACAGCTCCCACCGTGCTGTTTGAATGAGAGTTTTGCCTCAGTAAAAGCAGCAGATTTAGCTTTCTGTCAGCCGTGTCACAAGAAAAACACAGCTTGTGGCATTCCTAGACTGGCAGTGGATGAGATCACACATTTTCAACAGTCACGCCGACACCTCTTGCATCTCCCTGAAGGCTTTGTTTTATCAAATGAAGCAACTGTGACAGCTGTGCCTGACGATCAGCGGAAACAATATGTAAACAAGGTTCTGCATTTCGCTGTAATGCAGCAGCGCTTCAACGAGGAATGAGCCAATTCTGGAAACGGTTAAACATCACATCGCACCTATTCTTCTTCCCACACTGCTCTTCTTCCCACAACGGCTCTACAAGTTCTATTAAGTAGTCTTTAAAAGAAACCCAGAGAGTGTACCTGCACAGACTGACAGCAAAGAGCAGTTGCTCCTCAGCACTTTAATGCAGCGTAGAGCTGGCTTATAAAATATACGTACCGGCTTCACCAGGAAAAGTCAGTCACGCGGATAATCGCCTAAGGCAATAACGTTTTCACGTAATCTAGAGTAGACCCTGACTTCTAGGTGAGCTAACTTACATGTTGAGAATCGCACTCCTGGATGCTCTGATTTTCTTCCTTTCTCGAGGGCACGTGAAGATTCTCTTTCTCTGCTGAGGCGTTTCGCTGGCCATGGAAAATAAAAAAATAAAATTAAATAAAATAAACAGTTGATACAGATAAAATCTCAGAAAAGTCCCATTTGAAAAACCAGAATAACAACAAGAAAACAAGAGGTCAGATACTGCAAACTGTTAACTACTTTAGACACTGCATTTTCAGCGAATTTTGTAAAGGGAATGTTTCAATATTTGTTCTCATTGAAGCACTGCCTCATAAAGGATTACTTCCATATAAGTAATCAAGACTTTCTACCTGTAAACTGAACAGGCAAGAGTGACCGGGTGGTATATTGTATTGTATAATGAAATACAAGTTAAATTACATTTTCTTTTGCGTTATCGTTTGGATGGGAGGGTTAAAGGAGGAAAAAAAAGAGCATTTTCAGAACTCATATTCCTCTGACTCTTCTGGATTCTGGGAAAGAAGCTGTTTATGAACCGCTTTAGCTTATTTCAGCCGTCTGCAGCCTCTCCCTGCTGGGATGTCCCATCATTGTGAGCTGGGAAAACGTGTTCCATTTCATGCCTTTCACTTACCTCCTGCCCCTCCGAATGGACTGCTGTACAGGGCAGCTACTCCACAATCCAGGCTATCACTTCAGATAAGCAGTGAATTTCCTACCACTGAAATATCAGCCGGTTTAGGCACATTTTTCCATATTTCATGCAACTTTTAAGATTCAAAGGGACACGAACAGGATGAATATGCGCTGCTTTCTCAATAGAGAGCTTGCACTGTATTTATACCCCTGCATTGTTTCATTTAGCTTGATAACTTCACAATTTTGCCGCCTTAAATACTAGACCATGGCGTGACATGACAAGGAATAATTTCAAAAATAATGAGCCATAAAATCTGGAAAATGTATTACTAAATTAACTGGATATCCTGACACACGTATCATTGCCTGTACATGACAACTGCACACTCTGCTGAGACATAAAGTAACTAAAATGGTTGGATGTACAACAATTGCTGACAGTCATGAGATGATCGTTATGACCACCTTGTTATTCTTAGTTCTTCAGGATTATTTGCTTTGTAAAGCATTCATCTTCCAGTTTCTAATTCAAAGTCCGCTGAAATTCATGGAAGGAATGTAAATTACGTAAGATTTAAGTGTTTCCAAAAACATACCATTGCTAAAAAAACCCACGAAACAAAACAAAACGACCCAAACATAAAAATCGTAATGACTTATTCTTGCTCTGATACAATATAGACCCAGAAAATAATCAAATTATAAAATAGCATTGATGACCCCTTCTTTTTGTTATACGTTTCAGATTATGAAGAATTTGAAACTACTCTTCGGAATTTGGCTTCCATCAAATTGTCTGCAAGACATCTTGAAACTCTTCAGGGCAAAGGGGAGAGGGAAAAATCAAACTAATTTCTCTGCAAAGTTATCCTTTGACATCAGAACTATCCTTTCCTCATGTCACTTATACTGTGTTGAATTACTAACAAATACAAAGTTTCCAAAAATGATGGAGAAAAGGAGAAACCAAACCTGGCTGGTTACTGTTTGCAATATAGTCTCTCTTTAACAGCTCTTCAGTAAGGAATTGTTAGTTTTATAGAGAAAATGACTACTAGAAAAAGCGATGAGGTGAACAGATTAAAAAGACCAATATAAATAACTGTTTTGTTAAATAATGAATGTCATTTCGTACCTGTATTGAGTGATTTACCTGTTTGGACTAAAAGAATTATTACAGTTCTGCAAACTTAAATTTCTTCCCATTGAATAAGAGAGACACACGTACAGTGAACGACAGGACACACATTCACCTGATTTCTTGACTACCTGAACCAGTAAATCCACATGAGATGCCAGGCAAACCAGTCAGCTTGAAGCCTTATTAACTCAGGAGAATAAATGCCTCTGCACAGTGCCTCTCATTTCAGAATTTGATTCCTGCTCAAGATTGTACCTTAGCCAAAACCACGACATACACGCAGCATATATATGCAATTTCTCAGCATGATGTACTCATTTATACAGAAAAAGGGGAAGTTTGGGATATTTAGGTGAGGCTGCCATCATGATAACCCTTTCCCAGTGACACATTCTCAAATGCTTACAGTGTTTCCTACCTCTAGGTAGGAAAATTTCCAAATTATCATCCTCTTTAAAATTCAAAATATTCAAGTCTTGCCCTTTTTTCTCTCCCAAAACAAAAGATAACATTTTTCCATGTGTTTCAGTTTTCATATTTCATATGATTGTCTTAACCAGCAGGACCAGATTCTGTAACAGCCTTTAAAAACCACTTGCCGCAGCTGCACTGCTCAGACGCTGGCCAAGGGAGCAGTGATGGGTCTGCTTCGTTCTCTGTCTGGTTGCTAATTGATAAACATCATATCCCTTCAGCAATTGCACAACCATCATCTCCGATTATCTTTCATATTGTTACCTTAAGCTGACATTGATCTGCACACACCTTGAGTTCTAGTTTAAAAACCGCACCACACTTCTCACAGCAGCCCATGGAAGACAGGAGAACAGAGGGCAAGAAGGTGTCCTGCCAGGCCATGGCTGGGTCCTGTAGATTTGAGTTCTGTTCTTCTGGCCAGAATCATAGAATCATTCAGGTTGGAAAAGACCCTTGGGATCATCGAGTCCAACCATCAACTCCACTCTACAAAGTTCTCCCCTACACCATATCCCCCAACACCACATCTCAATGACTCTTAAACACATCCAGGGATGGTGACTCCACCACCTCCCTGGGCAGCCTATTCCAGTGTCTGACCACTCTTCCTATGAAGAATTTTTTCCTAACATCCAGTCTAAACCTACCCTGTTGCAGCTTGAAGCCATTCCCTCTTATTCTATCACTAATTACCTGTGAGAAGAGACCAGCACCAACCTCTCCACAATGTCCTTTCAAGTAGTTGTAGAGAGCGATGAGGTCTCCCCTCAGCCTCCTCTTCCTCAAACTAAACAGTCCCAGCTCCTTCAATCTCTCCTCATAAGATTTAGTCTCCAGGCCCATCACCAGCTTCGTTGCCCTCCTCTGCACTCTCTCCAGCACCTCGATATCTCTCTCGTATTGAGGTGCCCAGAAGTGGACACAATACTCAAGGTGTGGCCTCACCAGTGCTGAGTACAGGGGGACAATCACCTCCCTCCTTCTGCTGGTCACACTATTTCTAATACAAGCCAGGATGCCATTGGCCCTCTTGGCCACCTGGGCACACTGCTGGCTCCTGTCCAGCCGCTTGTCAATTAGAACCCCCAGGTCCTTTTCTGCCAGGCAGCTCTCCAGCCACACTGCCCCAAGCCTGTAGCGATGCATGGGGTTGTTGTGGCCCAAGTGCAGACCCTGGCACTTGGCCTTGTTGAAGCTCATTCCATTAGCATTGGCCCATCGGTCCAATCTATCCAAGTCTCTCTGTAGAGCCTCCCTATCCTCGGGACCACGGGGCCTGGGGGCCTAGAATGCTACAAGGCTTTCTTGCATCTTATGTAGGTACTTTTAATCTGTAACATTTTGAGTCTAAATTAAAAATAAATATTTTTGAAGGCTTATCCGTTTGCTGATGATATGGGAGTCTTTGAGGTAGACTTTGTAAATAAGATCCTTTGTTATTAAAAATAATCTCTCCTAATAAAAAATTAATATGCTATTATTTGTCTGAATGAAGCCTATTTACTAGACTGACAGCTTACCTAATAAAAATGCCATCAAGTATTCCAGAGTGAAACGGTTTGGAAACAGTTTCTGAACTCCTTCCCAGTTTGCTTAAAGCCTTCTGAACCCTTCTCAAAGCTTTTCAATGCAGGATTTCCCATGCGAATATTTTTTCAAGGATCATCAACCCTTCTGTCTTTTTTTCTTTGAAATAATTTAGAAATTACAGCATCTTCCTGGTGAGACCTTACAAGCTTTACTAAAACCCAAGTCTTCCATTTCAGACATTTGAAATAAGCAAAATTGTGTACGATGCATTTAATGTATATGCTTGAAGATGAAACTAGACTCCGTTGGTGTGTGCTTTCCTTGCAGCAAAACTTCCATCATACTTAAGAGAGAGAAGCAAGCCAAACTCATTATTTCTTTGAGTTCTTCTCCAAAATCTGCACAGGAATAAAGGACAAGAGCCCAATTCTGCTTCATGCCTTTGAAATTTCCTTCAGTTATGCTTTATATATTTTTAATTTCTAACGTCATACAGATTTTCTTCTCAAAGCATGCATTGTTATTATAATATCCTCATCTTAACTGCTAAATAAAACTGCAAAGCTAGGTCAGCTGAATTCCATCTTTCATAACATCTTCTGACTTTGGTACGTAGTTCAATTCTTTCCTATATTAGAACTAGTCTTATCAGATCTTTCTTCTTCCCACATGGCTTTCTGGCATGACTGCACAACTCTCTAGTCAGTGTTTGCTCGTGTGAGATGCCAGAGTGCTATTGACAGGACTGTTGCCAGATGACCTGCCAACACAAATACGGGTTCCATCCACACATTCACTTCCCATTACTTAGACTCTCACAAGATTATTATTTTCTACACTAAGGGTTTCTAGTGATATGAAATTTCCATGTTAAAAAAAAATACCTTTAAGGGTACTCGTACAGATCTAACGAGAAGATTGCAGGGCATTTTGAATGCAAGCAAACAAACTAAGCGATTTCTGGTGGAATGCAAGTCCATGATACACAAGGACCAAAAAACCCAAAGCATTTCTGTGACAGCCATGACGATTTTTCTCTAATGATGGTCAATGTCCTGATATGCATATTCATAGCCTGTTTTGATAAACTTTAAATGCAGAGATCATTGGATTTTGCCCAGAAACACATTTTTTGCTACTGAAGGTTTCACTGGCCCAATCCGCAAACATTCAAAGACTACCTACGGCAAAGACTTGCTAGCCTGCCTTCGGCGTGCCTGCTGTGCCTGGCTGCACTTCGTGACGTCCGTCTGGCACGCTGAGTGAGGCCAACCTCAGAGACCCCCCCAGGCCCGGGGTTGCTCCTGTTCCCCCACGTCCACTGGGGTTACGAGGCAGATGGTCTGCAAAGGGGCTACAAATAGGAAGCAACTGAGGCCTGAGTCATCCCCGCTTCTCAGCGCACTCAAATAGTTTGTGTTCTTCTGGGAGACGTCTTGTTCCTTTGGGATGGAAATGGCTTATTGTCATGTCTAGGAAATCCAAAATTGCTCAAGGATTTGTAGCGCTTACTGTGAAAAACTAGAGCAGTTTTATCGGTAGCTGGTGGATGAAGTTGTCAGAGCTTTTCTGGGCAAGGTGCACAGTGCAAGAGCCAGAAATATCTCCTTTCCAAAGTCAGTTCTGTCTGACTGCTCCTGAAAACCAGGGACTTTGTCTCTGTGTCACATGCGCACACAGGCCAACTGCCATGTAATGCCTCACGTATTTATTTTGGTCAAGAAAAAGGAGTAAAACTTACCACCTTTTCCTTCCCCCCTCTTTTTTGGGTAGCACCATTTGCAGTTACAGAAGTTCACAGCAGATTGTGTGATAGACTTTTGACTCGCTCTCACAGCCCTACATACTTCAGACATTATAAAGTAATTGACTATCTATTATAATTTTCCACAACAAAAATCACAGGTAGATAGGTATTAATATCTACGTATAGTATAAAGGAAATAACTGTATCACATTTCTTTATATCCTGACTTTAGTATCTTCCACAGTCTAACTCACATGCAGAAACACATGAGAAGTCCAATTCTAGTAACAGTAATCATCCTATATCTTTCTGTGACAGTGAGGGCCATCGTATATGTATACACATTTGTCTGTGCCTACAGCAGAGGTAATTAGTTTTTCTCTATTGCAGAGTCAATATTATTCAACAATGAGTGGGAGAGACATAGCACATTTTTTATTTCTATTCAATTCACACCTACAGAGTTACATTCATATGGAACAATCCTTCTCAAAAGACTGCCAATCCTACAGTGTACCAAATCTTTAAACTTCTATATACTGCTTCTTAGGTAAATAAAATTTCCTTTGATTTTTTTTATTATTATTATTATTTCCCCTATATTCAAAGAGCTTTAAGCTGGAAAATATCTGCTTACTGGCATACATCATGCCAACACTGAGCATTAAGCGCAAAAATCAGAAGTTCTGCAAGTAATCCAGGACAACCTCACTCTCATTAAAAGTGAAAATTGTTAGGACATCTTTAACACAGACACCGAAAGACCACGTTGTCTTTTCTTCACATTTCCCCTGCATTTGTGTTGGTTGCAATGGAATTTCTCCGAGATGAGCACTCACAATAACCCCAAATGGCTGAACATCCATCAGAGGGAAAGGACTTATTCTTTCAAACAGATCATTTGGGATGATAGATGACACATTTAGATGTTAATTTCCTGAATCATCCTTTTCATAACATTACTATGAGCACAGAATTTTCCCTCACACATGCAGCTGCCTCCCAGCAGTGTATTATGCTGGACATGATATGTACATTATTGTTTTAAAATTTTTCTTTGCTGTTTTCTGGGGTCCTTCCACTCTTGGAAAAACTACTCTAAAAGAGAAGAAAAAAAAAAAAAAGAAGAATTCAAAAAGTCTCATTTGTCAAGAGTTAGGGGAGTTATCTTGAAGTTTTCAAGCATTGTTTGTAGTATTTCCTACTACATAATTCTTGCAGTTAAAGTCAATTTCCTTGGGGAAAAAACTGGTTCCTAACCACCTCAAAACAGTGGAGCTCATCTCTAATTGAATATCCTTTCTACGTGAGAGCCAGTGCGGTGCTGCCTGAGCTCCAGAGAGCTGGAGGATGACAGTCTACTGTCAGCGACCCGAACGAAGCACCCTCTCCAGGGGAGTCCACCACAATGTGAAGCAAACTCACAAATGTGCTTAGAGATAAGAAAGAAGCGCAGAAACAGACAATGAAAATAAAAAATAGGTCACCTTCCTCTGGTAATATACAAAATGTACTTGCATTTACAGTATGGAGTGGAACCCCATTAACTACGCTCAGGCTTCTAGACAATTCTATGACTCTGTGACTTAGAGTTTATGTTGTTGCCCAAACGCCTCCAAGACAGCTGCAAAGGGCTGCTAAAGGAGACAGGACTTGTGGGAGAGCAGTGCCCTTCTACAGAAACAGCTGGAGAACTATTCTAGGGCACCTAAATAGGCAGTGGATGCCAATTTAAAGCAATTCCCAAAATACCTAGCTATGCACACAAAAAAAAGAAGCCACATCTGTTCATCACTGTGCTCTGAATTCTGCTTTTTTTTTTTTCCCCTAATACTGCTTATTTTGAAAGCGTTACGTATTTCAGATAATTTAAATACATGTTTTCTAGTAGAACCTTAAACCAACATTTCCAGTTGCCACCCCTCCTTTTAACCGCTGCAATTTCTTATTTATATTTCCAGGCAGCTGAGGGGGGGGGAAAGCCTCATGAAAATGTATGCAATCAGGTTTCCCAGGATTGGTAAGAGGAGCTCTATGATGAGCCACTGTACCTCAGTTTTCAACAGAGACAAAATGATGCGTTTACTTACATTTAACTGCAAACGAGACAGAGGATATCTAAGTCACAGACTTTGAGAAGATTAAGCAAAAGTAAACAAACCAGAATTCTGGTAAGAAGAAAGAGAGAGATAAAATTACCTAAATTAACTGAAAACAAAACTTAGAAATACTTTTCCCTGTACCGACCTTGTGAAACCCCAAAATAATAATCTACATTAAGAGGAGGACAAAACATCACCGTCGTCTTGTCACATAGCAGACGCACATAGGCTTGTACGAAACATATGAGACAACGAAAAACTGAAATTATTTGGGTCAGCTGTTAGGTAGGCTGTTCAGGAAAATTAAACACTAAAGAGAACTCCATATATCACACAATTTTGGAGCCTAGTGACGTTAAACATTTACAGTCCAAATTATATTTTAATCAATAATGACCACCATGAAAGACTCTAAGTAGTTCTAAGTAGCGCCTAGTGCACCCATACCCGACATGAGTGCACATATAATTACGCATAATTTATAATACCTAGTATATAGCATGATATATAATCTCAAGATAAATAATACGTTAATTTAGATATAATTTCACACGTGTGTATGTCTGTGCACAAGTGTGAGAGAAGACAGAGACAGCACAAGATTCAGATTAAATATCACCAGTCTCTACAAAATTCATTTTTTTAATCAGGTCATTCTAATGTCCAGCTTCTTATTCTTCCTAACCGACAAGATAAAAAGAAAATTCAATAAACTACGATATTAAAAGGTACGCTTCCAAGATTTAAGAAAAAACAATCTGACCATTTCCTAAGTCCCATAAAGCGACAACTTCATGAGAGTCGGAGGAAGTGACAGGTTTGTCATTTTTGGTATGTGTTTTTCTACATTTTCTTCCAGAAGACGGTTAATGTTGAACAAACTGTTATTACATTTGCCGATATGTTTCGATTTGAAGGTCACTGCAAGTTCGCAAGAGCATGCGTTGTTCTTTTGGGGTGGGGGGTGCATGTGGAGGGTTTTTTGACAGTACCCGTTTATATATTTTCAAATACTCTGTTTATCAGAGTCCCCATTCACTTACAGAAAGGACACTGAGGAAGCAATCTCCTGCTTTTTTATTTTATTTTTAACAGGAGTTGAATGGCCCTTATGCGTTAGAATATTTCCTAATGATAATAATAGCAGCAAGAAAAAACTACTTGCAGATGGTTCATGATGGCTTACAGGAAAAAAAATACCAAAACAGAAAAATTAATCAAATAAACTATTCACTGTGAAGCACTTGTTCCATTCTAAAGTTGTACGTGTCTTGGATAGCCTATGCAGTATTTTCCAAAGTAAATGTTTATAATGCTCAGGCTATCAAGTGCGCTAAGCAGAAATAAAGCAGAGAAAAGAACGACAATTCTGCTCCCCTCTTTGCGAAGGGTGGAACAATAGGATTGACACCGATACTTTCTGAATGCGTATAAATGTGAAATAATCTGAGCGCGGAGCATTAATAGCTATTTGATTACCCACAGCTTCTTTGGTCGCTACTCATTCCCTGTAGCAATTCTATGTTCTCTTGTTTTATGCTTCAATCTTCTATTATTAGAATCTTTGGTATGGAAAAAAAAAAAGAAAGAAAGTTAATACAATAAAAGTATTTTAACCTTCAATAAAATGGTGTCTTGCACTTTACATCTATAACTCTCTCTAAAGCTGTGAATACCTCCATATACCACCTCCCCCCAAAACATTGCTGGTCCTAAACAGCTTATTTCCTTCTCTTTCACATTAATAGGGTGGAGAAAATCACAACTAGCCAAAGAAGAGCCTGAAGCCTAGAGCTAATCAGACAGCAATTCCTTAAGGCTCGTACAGCCAGGGAAATCTTTAATCACTCCCATTAGATCTATATAAGACCTGATAATAACCCAGCAAAATCTCAGTTTGGGTACATTCTGACAAGCTAAATTTGCTCTATAAGATCAAGCTAGATTTTTCTAGCGTGCACCTTTTTGCACTGTGCCTCTTGCAGAATTAAAACTAAACTAGACAAAGAAAAATCATGTAAAGTGCAGCTTGATTCCAGTGACAACAGAGCTAACCCAGATAAGTCTGAAATTTATTAAGCGTTGACTATGGAGGATATTCAAGCATGTTCTGCGTACAGGGCCATTCTACTACTACCATACGCTTTTGGGTGATGCGAACTTGTGCAGATTCTTCGCAAAATAGACATTTGTAATTTTCAGCAGATAACAGAACTGAGAACTGCAGCTAAATGCATCAGGAAATCTTCTGTAACGTAAGAAAAAACTATTGAAATGTGAGGACAGATGGCATCCCGACAGTACTCGAAATGGCACTGCATCATAACAACGCCACAAACCCCAGCTATTCAACTTGGAGGGTCACTGAACAGGAACATTTTCCAAATGAGTCCCAATTACAAAAGCACCTGTGCCCAGTAATTTCATCCTAATTCAATGAAAAATGCAACACATTTAGCATCATGAGTCTTCATAATTTCTCATTTATTACCTCTGGTAAGTTAGCCTATTGTTCACCCACTCTATTTTAATCGAGGACATAATTGCAAAGTGAATTTAAAGGACAACTGGCTTACATTCGGCCAAAACCAAACAGGTCGATCTTTGCTAAAAATATCCAAACTTGTTATTCACATAGTAAACATAAACAAAGTGTGCTAACACAAATATCACACTAAAATTTGTATATATGTAAGAACCTCTAAAATGAGCCCACGGAAAGGAAAATTACATCCTATCAGTATAAAGCAATGCAAGATTTCAGCGTTATCATCAGCGAGTGACACTGATTCCACAACAGAAACCGGTGGAAATGGTAAAATATTTGCTTTGTAGGATTATCTGTTGGGATTTTGTCTGTAACCGGGTAGGTGTTCCCACAGCTGTCTACAGCTTCTGTCTCACTTTAATCGTTTGGCTGGCACGTAAAGGGGAGAAAAGTATCTTTTGAAAAACATCTATTTTATGAGTGTATACCAATAGTTCAAAGTCTGTGTCTTAAAGCACAAAAACTAAATTAGATTCATATAATCCAGTTAGGAAATTTAACAAGTCCTATTAGATCTCTTCTACCCCATCGGCAGGCGTAGCTTTTGTTAATCCTGGCTTTTATAGGTGAGAGAAATGCTCTATTGCTAGACAATTTGCTTGCTTTGAAGTCAACCCGGCTAATGATACAAACATTTTCTGAAGACGGGTGCTGCCTCTAATGATGCGGCGAGGTGTGAGCTGCATACATATGAGGTGTTTTGAGGACAGCTGACTGCTGTGGGAAAGCCTAAGACATCAGGGGTTTGGTCCTGCAAACTCGCTGGCACCACCACAACAATTTCGGTGGAAGCTGAGCAGGCTCAGTGCCTTTCCAAAAAGGGTGGAATTCCTATAAGACATCCCTTGCCTCTCTTTTTTTTTTTTTTAATCCCCAAAGGCAGCCTTTTCCTATGACCTTTCTGGTCTGAGATTTCCCTCAGATTAATTTCCTATTCTGTCACACATTTTAAAGAGAACGTTTGTGTGGTACTACAGGATTTCAGCCCCGAGTTCAGATCTCATGGCACTCGAGTTAGGTCGCTGGGTTATGCTGCAGACAGGTTCATAATTCATCTGATAGCGTGTTGTCAAGGTCCACAGACAGCCTTTGCATAAATATGGATCCTAAACCCTTTATTTATATCACATAGGCATGTATATGTCATTGAATGTATTTAAGAGCATAAAAATATCATTGCTAAACTGCTTTCAAGGCACTTTATTGCACCCAATACACCTAAACCAATATTACCCAGATAAAAGGAAAGGTAGAATAACCTCTAAAATGGCCAAGGAAAGAATTACATTTGTTACTGAAGGCTCTATGGAGTTGGCCTAGAAATATGATTGGATTTGCCATGTAACGTATCAAGAATTTCTTGAATTATTGTCCTGTTAAAGGACTTAGTAATAGACTTCTGGCATCCGTATCACTAATCATTTGTATTTCAATTATAAAGTTTTAATCTGTTGTTTCTTTAAGTCAAAGAAAAGAATTGGGGCTGACTTGAGAAATTACTGGGTTTGTACATAGTAAAAGCTGTATCTACTTTTCATATCCCATAATTGTTCACAGGATCCGTTCTGTGGAATATCAATGCTACAGACCTGATATAAAGCACTTAGATATCAATATTTTTCTAATAATTTTTTAAAAGGCAGGATTAGCTCTACTATGTTTTCCTGCCTTACACTAACAGAAGTGTCCTTCAAATCTTATTTCTGAGCACGATTTTGAAATCCAAGAAAGAGAAACTAATCTTCAGTAGGACTTTCAGGGTCTACTACGACTCTCTGGCAACGTAGTACATGAACATCATTTCCAGGAGATCTGTCTAAGTACAAACAACAGATTTTAAAATCACTTTCCCCAGAGCAGCTAGAAGAGGACAGTCCCGAGTATATGAATTGAGACTGCAGAATCCCCGACAGCTCCACTCAGCACCGTCACAGTGCTCCCTCTCTTTCTGGGTATTATACTTTCTACCTACTTCTGCTCTCACCTGCAGAGACCAGCCCAGATTCGTAAGCAATTTAGCAGTCGGAGTAGCTGAAGACAAAGACAGAGAGATACAGAGCACTATCTGACTGCCCTATGCAAATCGGAGCCTCAGGGTAGCTGAAAATTCATCACCTAGATAGGGCTGCTCATTTTTGAAAAAAAAAAAAAAAAAACCCCAACCAAAAACCACCCCCAAAACCCAAACCACCCTCCTTAAACACAGAAATTAAGGACAAGGTATCAGAAAGCATGTAAGGGAAAAAGCAACCAGTGTGATATAAAAAAAAAAGACAGAAGCATTAGAGATAAATAAGTAAAAAAGAACAAATACAGTACAATTTTATAACGTGTCTGCCTGCCACTAACTACAGCAGAAAGGGTTATTCATGCAAGGTTGTCTCCATCTCATCCCTCTATTTTTAATTCTTGCTTGTCACGTCAGAAATCGAAATTTATTTGGAACAATGAAAAAGCATGGACCTGGTAACAAGCAGCATGCTCAAAATAGCTCTCCTACCATGGTTTTCAGTAGGCGGTGCCCCTTATTTCATAGATGAGAAAACAGAAGTACAGCCCGGTAAACTGCAGGATCACTTAATTAGTGGAAATAATAGGAACAGAACTTCTTTTCATCCAGTTGGCCATGCTCCATTTTACATGGCTCACCCCACACAGGGACAATAAGTGAAACAACAGTCAATTAAATTTAAGAGCATTGTGGTAAAATACAGAAATAATTCCATCTCCAAACAAAGGCAAATATTCTTTTAGGCCTTACGCATGTGAAGCGAGTGAATACATTTGAGACTTCCTGAGACTGCCCGTGCATTTGAAATGTAAAGCTGAAAACATATAAATCAGGACGTCAAGTAAACCGCCGTTTACATTCTGCGTAGGAATACCAAAGCTTTAGAAAGATGCTATGTTAAAAAGTTAAAAAATTAAAAATATCCAGCTGCAGAGGACAGGTTGTACAAGTGCTGTGCCGCCTGGCAGGGTGGCTCTGGGCTTTCGTTTGTATCCTGTGCTAAGACACCTACCACGTCGGTACTCCACGTTTCTCTAGAGCGCCTAGGGATCCATTACTGTGCACTTTGAGAAGCAAAAAAGAACAAAACCCAAACAATCGGAACTTCTTCAATAAACAATACCTACATTTTAATCTCTAAATGATGTATCTGGAGACGGGCTGTTGGTTTTTTCAGTCTTCCTAACAGCGATTTAGGCGCGCTTGCTGGGATTGGAGAGCTCAGGTCAGCACGTGTGATGTAGTACACTGAATATACTGGAAATATCTACGCACAAAGTTATTGTTTGATGATGGAGGGTCACCTTGACCAAGTTTAATTGCTTTTAGCACTTAAATAACCCTTTTACTGCCTTTCAACAGAATTTCTGTGCAAGTCAGTAACTTTATTTTGTAGATTACTTTATTTTGTAGATTACTTCAAAGAAAAGCTAGCTGATGTGCTTCTGCTATTTTTGGCTATAAGTTCATATCGAAACAATTCCATGCAACTCCACTGAGGTTAGCCTCAGCGTATGTTGTATTTTCACATTTTTCTCCCACTCGATTTGCAGTGGGAGTTAGACATTAGACTTTTCTGTCTTCGCAGGTCTCTAGGACAGTGCTCTGTCACATTGTGAAAGAAACATGAAGCAAGATGAACCATGGAATCACCAAATCATATATATATTTTTTTTTCAAATGGCTCCTAATTTGGAACTACGGCTGTGCTCAACTTCACAATGGTCCAAACTATGATATTACATTCGCAACTGGAAATGGAGAGGAAGGCAGCTGGTTGCCTCACGGTTAACATTTGCACGACTGAGCTCAAGTTCTAGCCCAAGTTCTGGAAGTACTCTGGCATCTGTAATTTACTGGATAGCAGAGGATGCCCACATGTAAATAATTAATTTGTATGGTACTCTAAAGTCACTGTATCACCGTGCCTACCTTTGATATTCACTCAACGGTATAGAAATTTTAAATGAATAAAAAATAGAAAACAATTGACCAAATTCTGCAAAAACTGATGAGTGTGACGTACTGAAGATACTACATATCTCCTTTCAAACCTTCAAAGGCAAACAACAGCAGCTATAAAGTCATCTTAAGTACAGACAAATCAAAAGTTGCTTCTTCTGTACCCACACTTTCAGCAGATCAGTGTCAGAATTGTAAAAGTTTTTCCCCTCTGTTCCCAGTGAGACCTGAACGTGCACAATCACTTGAAAGTTGAAAGCATCATGTGTTATTCTGACTTGGATCCTTAATATTAATGAAGAAATAACCAGTCACCTTAACAGAGGAATATTGATATGAATCAGCATAGATTTGATAGAAATCAGCAGAGAAGCCGGACTGTGTTTCTGGAAGACGTGCTATGAAGACAGGACTACATTCAAGTTCCCATGCATCTTCAGAATAAGGCTAAAATCAGAAAATTATTTAAAAACTCAATGTAAGACCCAGTCCGTTGTCACTATTCTAAACCAACTGGAAACCTTGCTGAATTTTTAAAATGAAGGAAAAAAAAAGTTAGAAAGGTAAAACTTCTATGTCCATAAAACACACCTGTAGTTTTGATTGTGTATAAGATTCTTCTAAATGCTGTGAGACTGCTTCTGTTTGTAGTATAAGTCATTTGAGGCATCCCTTATGTTCAAAGGGCCGTGGAGTACACGGAAAAGGAACATTGCAAATTGTGTTCTCAACAGGAAAAAAACAAAACCCCTTAAGGGCTGTAATCAATTTTTAACAGGTTTGCTAGGCAAATAATGAGGAGAAGGTCAAAACTTGGACTTCTAAATCCATATAATAGTCATATATACTGTTCCTCCGTGGGAAAACTCGCGGGTGAAGCGTTCCCTAAGTTTAAGAATAGGTATGGCAGATTTTGGTTACACTTCTTTTAGCAGGGAGAGTATTTACAGATGTATATGGACGTGGCGCAAAACATTAGAATCCTGTGTTGTGAAACTAGATTTAATCCAAAAGGTTTCCTTAGCTCTTCGTACTGGTGCCATACACCCTAAGGCACAAAGTACAGAGGGGCACTGGGGAAGGGAGGGTGTAGCGAGGCGGGGGTCGGTCTCTTCTCCCAAGTAACAGGCGATAGGACAAGAGGAAATGGCCTCAAGTTGTGTCAGCGGAGGTTTAGGCTGGATATTAGGAAAAATTTTTACACTGAAAGGGTTATTAAGCATTGGAACAGGCTGCCCAGGGAAGCGGTTGAGGCACCATCCCTGGAGGTATTTCAAAGACGGGCAGACACAGTGCTTAGAGATATGGTTTAGTGGTGGGCTGTGTCAGAGTTATGCTAATGGTTGGACTAGATGATCTGAAAGGTCCCTTCCAACCTGGGCGATTCTATGGTTCTTTAAAGGAAAAAGTCTTGAAAATGCATGCAATACACATGTGTCTACTTCAGTGCTTCTCCATGAATAGTCTGTCAATATTTGACAGCATAAAACTGCTAAACGTAACAAAAGGACTACCCTCAATTTTTATTTTCCTACGCCCGTTACTGTGGTTATTTGCCCTCCCTTAGAAGGGCTGAATGGCAGGAGCAAGGACACAAATCTCAGCACAAAGCACGAGAGAACAGCTCTTTTCTCCCTGCAGATAATACAGCCACGCTGGATCAGTGACAATTTAGGCCAAGTCGTCAGCAAGTACAAGCGTGCTGTCTTACAGTCACGAAGGATTTTCTTCTTATCCTATTCACATTTCTTCAGCGATGAGGTCTTCCATAGCCCCACATCGATCCTTTCATACGCAAAATAGTTTACAAATAATAAACCCAAGCTTTTATATCGGCTTTCTTCTGAATTATGTACAACTCTTAGCCATCTGAATTCAAAGGAAACCTTAAAGCTGAAAGACTTCTTCTCCCTGTGTTAAATTATCAAGATTATGTTACTTCTTTCCACATTTATACATGAGCATTTTTTTTAATTTTTTTTTCTTTAATTCCCTGAACCACTCATCCCTTCATCATTCAGCAAAGGCTTTTCACAGTAAACCAAGATTAAGGCAAAGTTTAGATTTGGAGATGAGTCAGATCAAATACGATCCATGCATCTGTTTATATTTATCACTTCTTTTGTTGTGGCTAGACTGTCTGCTAAATACAAATGTAGATTTTCTTCAGGTAACTGAATAATTTGAGCGATTACCTGTATGAACGATCACAATCCCATTTGCAAATATTTTGTCGCTCTTCTGTGGCAGGTGCCATGAGCAGCTAATGGAATTCTGACCTAGAGATGAGGCATCTCTTACATTTATCGATTAAAACAGTTTCACAATATGACTCTTAGTAACAATGACTGAATAAATTTTCTGTTATTAACCTTTTCTCCCAGATAAGCTATGACCAAAAACTCAGGACAAGTTTGTCATCGGCAGTGGGACAGATTTTCTTCAGGGTGTGTGAATCACTGATGTTCCTTACTGTATGGGTACAGAAGAACCCATTGTGTACAAGCACAGAGGAACAGACGGTGAACTTTCAGTGGTTATTGAAAGGCTGAATATTTGATCAGAAAATAATACAAAAATCACTATAGATAAACGCACATAATAATATCATTATCTCTGTATAAACACGCTTATAACCATTGGTATTTTCATTCTAACTGCACTTGATCGGTGACAGATCTGGGTAACTTGATGAATAAAAAAAAAAATCTTTACTTTGGACCAACAATATGACCTCGCAGATCAAAAATATAGAATAAGCATCCTGCTCAAAGCCAGTGTAATTTCAGGTAAACCTAGTGGCCGAAATTTCAATTACAGACGTTCCTTCACGGTAGAAGAATTTGTGAAAAGAAACTGAAGCCGCAGTTATGTATTTTCAAGACTAAACAGGAAAGAAAAATGATAAATTCTGACGGACTTCATATCAGGAACTATAATACAGGGGAGATTATAAACAAAAAGTTCAAATAATTAAACAAGCCCATACTTCATGCACTTAAAGTAACACAGTAAAATGGAGTAAAGCAACTAAAGGTATTAGCAAAAATCTTTAAGTACTCCACAGAGGTTTAGAGATGGGGATGGGTTAGAGGTTGTAGATGTGTTTTGGAGCTGTATTTTTAGTTGAATTTTTTAAAATAGAAGCACTAACAACAACGTTGGCAATACCAGGGGCAGGAGAAGCAACGGCAAATACAGTGGGGGAAACAGAAGAAACGGATTGTTGGGTTTTGCATTGTAACTCCCAGGTCTGCTCGGTACACGTGGGCTTTTATCAAAGAACGTGCGTTTTAGAAATGCACCAACTTTTTTATTGCGCTGTTTAATTAAAATATTAGGAAGCTTTCCTCTCTAAAAGGAATTCATCCCTTTGTGGTACTTACAAGTGTAGTTTACCGTCTGCTCCTGGCACATGCGGCCGTATGTCCCTCACAGGTCTGCTGGTACCAGAAACATTCATCTCCATTCCTGTTGAGAGCTTTTCTAATCAAGTACCTAACTACTGGAAAAAATCGAAAATAATCCTTAAAAAAAAGCCAGCAAAGGCTGCCAAATCTGCCTACAAAGCAGGAAGAATCAGAAAACAAAGCCAGACGGAGCTTGCTTTGAACCAGCGAGAGGCTGCTGGTTCTCCTCGCTTCTTCAGCTGTCTCTGCTGTCTTTTCTGCCGGCTGAAGCTGGACTGCTCTGGATGCTCAGGACAGCTAAATTAAAGACAGCTGGGGTTATTCTTTGTACTTCATTACTGCAATAGGAACAGGAATGTATTAACAGAAAAATTGTAAAGCCCTTACTACTCTCTACAGTTATGCCAGTGTACTAAGAATTACAGATTTTGGTCCCCGTCTCCTCAATATTTGAAGGGTACTAAAACTACAGAAAATGCATTCCTGCCAGAATGCCATCACATACTTCCAAACTGACTGTTCCATGGTCATGTTAGTATTATGACGCCTAAATAAAGAGCACAGAAGTACTTGTACATAAATTCAGCCATGACGAATGCCCGTGTCTGTAGCTTACAGCACTTCTGTTCTGGAGGGTAAATTGTGTTTTCTGACAAATTACAAATACATGGGATGTACATTTGTATTCCCGTAAAAAAAAGGTGGTTTTAAAGCTGTTCTACAAAATACACCTAGTACTTCTCGGACCCTTTGCATAAAGTGATTGGTGAAATATTTGTCATTATAAGATCTGAAATTAAAAAAGAAAATTAAAATAAATAGGACCATAATTAGAAGAGCTTCAGTTTTGACATCTCTACCTTCCTAAGTTTTCCATAATTCTTGATCCTATGATCAAACCTAATGATTCCTATAGCCAATAATTCAGAATAATGAAAGGTAGTCTAAACCCAAATTTCATCGGGATAGTGGCAATCGTCATAGCAGAGAACAGGCAGGATGTGCAAGGCAGCTGTTGTATGTACTGTTTACTAATGCATGAATTTGTTTCCACATCAATTCTTCAATCACATTTTTTCCTAGTAACTTTTGACTTAGTAGTATGTCATGTGCTTATCTGTGTCCTTTTTCTTCATCATTTTGGGCTGTTGCCTGGATTACATGCCAGTATGTAATTTGCCAGGGCTGCACTGGAGTCAGCTGTGATATATTGGCTTGACAGGGAAAGACATTTTCATGCAGGCTCTTAAAAGTACAAAATGCATCATTCCATGTATTTGGAAAGGGCTTAACTCACATTAGCTCAGTTTCGATAATAAATAATAATGGGCTGGACAGCAAAGTCCTAGAGCCTCAGGTGGCTTTTTCCTCAGAGCAGTAGATGCTTCTAGGGGCACTCAGCAATGATGATACAATATGTCAGATGCTAAATTACTGCGTAATGAAATTTACTGTCCTGGTCCGGATTTTGTCTGTTCAGCTCTTTTATCTAATATCTAAAATCCAAAATACGCTTAAGGGTAACAGAGAATAAAGGGTGGTTGTAATTCTGCCTAGCTGAACTATGGACTGCAGGAGGAGAGGGAGAGTTACCCAGATTATTTTCTTCTAATGAATGTCCACGTAGGAACAGGCAGAATCTGGGTCACAACATGCAAAATAGGAAAGAAGGTCTGAGTTTTGTGCTTATAACTCCTTTTTGCTGAATTTCTGGTACTGGGGACATGGATGAAAGCATTAGTAAAGAGTTTTTATACAAGTGGTAAATTAGTAGAATAAATTTTTGAAGGTATACATCGAAGTTTTTGTAGAAAATCTTTGGGGCAAATATTACGCCAGGTGACACTAGCTGCCACAAAGGTTTCTTCTGTCCTTATTGTGTATCACAATATAATAAATTCATAGTGTAAACCGAATTTCACTGATGCCAAAATATTACTCCAACATGGCATTAGAGACAGGGGCTAAACAGCAGAAGTCTAGTTTTTGAGTGGTCTAGTTACTCGTGAACACTTATGCCCAATGCCAGAATGCAATTAGTTCATTCGATATGGATCATATGACTTCAAATTTCTTCTAGTAACTCTTTGTTTAGCAGTAGCTGTAGATGTCTATTGTAAATGTATCTGTAGCTAAAACAACAACACAAGGAAACAGAAATAATTAGGTTTGAAAAATAGGAGAAGGTTTTGTTGCATCATCATACATATAGTAGGTATTGTTAGAGAAAAATCTTGTTAATATATTTATATGTGTCAATTACCTACCTTGCATTGTATCTAAACCCATAATTTCACTTTCTCTCAATAGTTGCTCAATTTTAGCGTCAGTTTTCTTATAGATTGGGTATGTTAGAATACCTAATATTTTGTAGTATGCAAAGTTCAAGGATGAAAGGAGGTTGTATAGAGGTGGGGGTCGGTCTCTTCTCCCAAGTAACAGGCGATAGGACAAGAGGAAACGGCCTCAAGTTGCACCAGGGGAGGTTTAGGCTGGATATTAGGAAAAATTTTTACACTGAAAGCGTTATCAAGCATTGGAACAGTCTGCCCAGGGAAGTGGTTGAGGCACCATCCCTGGAGGTATTTAAAAGACAGGCAGACATAGTGCTTAGAGATATGGTTTAGTGGTGGGTTTTGTTGGTGTTGGGTTGACCGTTGGACTAAATGATCTGAAAGGTCCCTTCCAATCTAGGTGATTCTATGATTATATGATTCCATATATACATCTTTTCAAAGGGGTGCTCTAATCCTGGAATTTCTGGTATTTTAGGGTCATGGAAGGAAAAGTCTAGAAATTTAAATCCCGTCTATAAAAGTTTTTCCACTTTGCACAAAATGCATGAACATTCAGGACACGTATTCCTAAAACAGTACCCACAAAAATCTGTCCAGGATTAATTTGTCGTCTTTTTTTTTTTTATATTATTCAACCGTACTTTATATTTCAATACCTATTAGATTTTTTCTTTTTTATTTTAGTTGAAACTAAGTGTTAATACATTTGGACAAGAAAGCAAATTCCAACTCTAGGCGATTCTATGGTTCTAGGATTCTATGGCTAGAGAGCTGAGTATAAACTCAAGGGTAGAACTACATGTATAAATAAACCTTTTACTTCATATATTAATACAACGTGTATAAATATACCTTCTACTTCTCTTCATTTTCCCATTGTTTCTAATGTTTAAAAACAGGCTATCCCTTCAATGCAGAGGAGAAAATATCAAAACTTTCTTTTATAAAGCTATTAAGATACTTAAGCATCTTAAGGTGGGGTTTTTTTGATGTTATAATACTTAAAAACTGAAACATCCGAATAAACACATTCCTTCAATAACCGTCTCAATTTGCTACAGCCGTCACAAAGAAAAAAGCAATTAGCTGTGGGGTAATGAACATTGTATAACATTTCTTACACTTCAGAGCTGCAAGAATACACACAGCATCAGAATACGCTTTATAGGCAATTACAGCCTTCCCGGATGAACAAAAGCATCTACCGAACTTACAGTCACAGACATAAACATCTGCATTTTCAGATAAAAACAAAGCCAAACGTGCCCAGCCCAGGAAGAGTCAGAGACCCCAAGAGGACCGACCTGGTGAAGCTGGAACCCTTCTGAACCACGAGCCGAGTGTCAAAAATGAGGTCACTTGGAAAAATGCTTTTCCTTTTGAGACTTCCATTTTTTTTCCCCAATCATGCCTTAAAAGTTGCTCTCTTATTGATTTAAGAACAGACAGGAATCTGGGCAGAGGAAGCTTTTCCAAAATAAACTCTGTTTGCTTCCAATTGTCCGTTTCTTTAAGTCCCTTCTAATAAAGACGGCTGTTATAAAAAAATACCTGACAATACGATTACCTTCATGACCACAGTTCCATCAACAGAGATGAGAATTATTATTATTTTCCAAAAGATACGAGAAAATATGATTCCATAAATAATCCATAAACTACCTCAAAATATTTAGTAATAAAAAAAGATTCAATAGTCATTTATTATAGGACTCAATTTTTGCCACGTCAAACAGTCAATTTAAGCGCCATCCATTCAACTTTTAAGGATTTAAACAATTATAGGCTTGATACTGAAAGTTTTTTTGTTTCAATTCAATGTCTGCTTTTCCATTATATGAGAGTGCATTCCTTCAGACTATTTTACTTTCTTATTGACTATAAAATAAATGACATTTCAGATTTATAAAATAATAAATGCAGAATAAGGGGGAGCTTAACAATTCTGGAAGATGGTGAGACTTCAGGTGTAAGCCGGTAGGAGATTTCTTAAATCGCTCAAGACTAAATTGAATTTGAATGCCGTGGGTTTATTATGTTCTGCATTTCTTCTGCTGTATGATTCAATGCAATGTTTTTAAGCAAATTGCTAGAAAATTCCCATTTATGGCCAAAAAGCCCAGCGTCAATCAATATTTTCTTTCTGAATATTTTCCAAATCACGCCTTTGCTCAAATCAAAGAAAAAGATCACTTAACTATCGCTGATGTTTCCCACTTGGCTCCATATACACATATCAAGTGAAACTTTATAACAGCAGATTAATAATACATATTGTATACAGAACACTGCATTAATAATTTTTAAATAAATCCTTACAATATCCTTGAGTAGCAAAATTCCTTTCGGAGTATGCTTTCACAATTGCATTCAAGTTTGCAAGCCACTTAAAATGATTAATTAGATCCTCTGCGCATTTCGTGACTTCTGAAACACGCGACAGCGGTAGAAAGAAAGTGCTAATACTAACAAATACTAACAAATCTTAAAATAGGTTTACTAACGTGCAACTGCAAAGGCACATACATTCAGTTTTGTTTTCATTGCTCATATACGTATACTTTTTTAATGAAACATGTAACAAACACGTCACCTAGGAAAGTCACAAGATAAACCAATGTGTTACTGTTCTTCTGCTAAAAGCAACTTTAACTGAAATCAGAAACACTGTGTATTTCTCCAGTCATCTCTGCTGTCACGGGGGGGCGGAGCGGGGGAAAAAAGAGAAGCGTTAAAGAAACCATCACCTGATACAAGATATGAGTAGGTGAGGAAAGATACCTCTAAAACAACAACATTGGAAAAGTAATTAAGGGGTTCTTTTCTTTTTCCCTTTTGACAGGAAAAAAAGACAAGGAAACTTGTCCAGAAAGCTGCTGAATGTCGCAGGACGCCTGAGGCTGCTCCAGCACAGGGGCCTGGTTTTAGGCTGAGACAGAATTTCGGAAGACGGATATAAGCTGTCTGTGCTAATCCCCAGGTCCACGCGAGCCCATTAGCCATACCTAACAATTTGGCTTTTGGATGTTCATTTAAAACATTCTCAAGACATTTCAATTTGACATACTCATGTCCCTTTGAAGCACTGTCAAGCCGTAACCCACAGTATTCCTCAGACTTATTATGTGCTACGTCGTGGGAGACTTTACAGAAACGTCCGATAAGTAAAGGCATTAATTAAAAAAGAGGTTATTTGGAGTGAGACTTTGGAGTATTTTTCACACACAGGCAAACTGACCTGCAGTTAAGAGCCACAAAAAGCGCAGTAACAAATGATTACCAGTTACCTCTTCAGCCCATTAGCTCATTGCTAATTTCAGAGCTGAACCCTGGGGTAATGGGCCGGTCCAGCTACTTATGCTCTGTAACAAAGAGGAGTGAGGTCAAATAGTTAATGAAATGAAGATAATTATAAAGATCGTGTCGTTGAAACTTGAAGGAGAATGATATTGTTTTGGGGTTACAGACTAAATAAGAGATGCCAGGTGCTGTCTTTCCAATTTCCCTTGATTGTACTCCGTCGGAAATAAAACCTCTAAAACTAATTTACTATCAAGATAATGTGTTAATAATGAAGACTTCTTTAAAGGAAGTAATAAAAGCAAAGAGCTTCAGTTTTCAATTTAATGATCTCTGGTGTTAAACGGTTTCCAGCATGTAATAAAATTTTATTAAAAATTAGCCACTGAAGAAAAAGGGCTGTAGAAAAGGTCACGTGGAAGCCTTCTGAGGCGACAGCGAAAATATACTCAATTTGAAGCAAATTCTGGAAATAAAAGATATGAGAAAGAGTTGACAAACTCTTACGAATGATCATTAAAAACAATACAAGACTATGGTTGGCATCTAGTTGATCATAATGAGAATGAAAGTCTATAAGACCAGGGAGAGCTATAAAAAGCAGAACAGGAGAGACTTACATGAAGAAACAGGTCATGCTTTTGCAATTACATTACCTTTTATCTTTTTAAAAACAAATTTCTCACTACATTAGTCTTATGGATACTGATAGTACCTGAGATTTTTATGGTGAGTACTTTAGGAGAGACACGTATTCGTTACTTTCTTTGAAATTAAATTCAAACTATGGAGAGCATCATTTTTCAATGCTATTTTATTCTCATAATGTTTATGCATCAGCAAAGGGTGAGATGATTGTATGCCATTACTGCCCATTACAAAATGTGGCTGACTCTGCATTTAGTAATAGCCTTTTTCTTTTTTTTTCTTAATTATGGTTTTCCCCTCCCCGTGCTGAACGCAGCGATCTACAGGTGCCTGAAGGCGCAGGTGTCAGCGATATCTCATTACCTCTGGCAGAACCAAAGTTTGAGGCAACAAAAGTAGAGAAGCACTGAGGTACCTCGGAGGCTGACTTCCTAAGGCTTTAATGGAGAAAAAAAAAATCTGTTCACTGCTCTCAGTCCTCTTGTTGTTTACTTATAGCTGACCATGGATATTATAGTTTGTGCCCTCAGGCTCAACCTCTGTTTCCCCTGACAAAGTCATGAGGATATATATACACTACCTATTTTTCCCTCAATTGTGAGCACACAATTAATTTCCAAATAAATCCAAGCGCGCAGTGCTACATCTGTATTGGTTTGTAATATCCTGAAGTTTGATTAAGTGAAAAGTTTTGCTAATTTTTTCCAGTCTGACCTTATATTTTATGATCTCTTTGAAACAGACCATTTAAAGCAGACCGTTTAACAAAGCGGCCCCAGACAACACTGGACCCACTGTTCTCTCAGGTCTGAATGCTCATTGTATAGGAAATGAAATAGCCTAACGAGATTTATTATTCTTAAATTTAAGGAAGGGATAGATGTCAGGAGGGAATACGTCAGAAGGGAATGAGATAATGATGCTGAAAAGTAGTAATTTAGGAGAAATGATGAGGAGTATTTTGCAACAAAGAACAGAGAATAGAAAGAAAGCAGGGAAACAGAGGAAAAAGCCTGAGTACTAGAGAGCCTTTCTCTGCCCTCATGGTCTGAAACACCAGAGAGATGCAGAGAATGACTCAGGCAACAGCAAGGAAGTACGCAGCAAAAATCAACGGAAAATTGGAAAAGAACAAAAGAGCAGTCACAAATATTTTACATTTTAAAGCTTAGGTTTTCCAAATCCACAAAGGAGAGACTATGTTACCAAAAGGGGATACATATTGTGAGCTTCAGATATCCGATTCATTTCACTAATAACTTTTTAAATTCAGACTCGCATCTTTTATTTTTCAGAAGACCATTTGCCCATCTTTCTGCCTCTGGGATGGGGTTATTACACACAAGATTTGGGGTGCTTCCTGACATAAAGCCATAATGTCAGTTTGAAATATAATGCCTAAAGAGGAATAACTTACAAGTTATGTTTTTCAGCATGTTACACAGAGGTCTCCCTGAGTAAAAATACTCAGAAACATTTGAAAAGCTTTCAGCATCTTAATCTTTCCTAAAAGGACAAAAATAAGTCCGTAATTATATGTGTTGTTTCATAGGTTCTTGAGCAAAGAATTTGCAATTGCTTTGTTCAAAGGGTCAGAACCTTCATTTATATTGGAATACTATGATAAGTTCTATGAATGCTAATAGCTCTGATTTTAGAAAACAGAAATTATTTCCTTAAGGAATTTGTTCTGATTTAGGCTTCTTTCTTGACCTAGAAAGGGAGAGAGTGGAGATGATACATCGCTACACTCAGCTGGTTAATTTTTGCATGAATCCGAAGCTGTTCTGTTAATTTTCCAGGATCTACAAAAACGGTCTTAAAAGACAATTTAAAAAAAAAAAAACCAAAACTTTTTTCCATCTTTGTAAACATGGATTGTGTCCAGCCAATCCATGTCAAACATTTCTTCATTCCTTCAAAACGTCTACGTACATTTTTAAGAATGTACACATGTAACCATAAGGTATTTCAAATTTCTAGCCAATTTTATAATTATCTCCTGCAGTATTATCTGCAATATGATAATAATTGCATAAATAATATTTAGTGCAAATAATTAACTATGATATTATTATTTTACTTAAATATTTCAATCAATAATTTTTACTTTTGTAGAATGAAATGGATAAAGTCTAGAGCTGAAGAAATATTCTGGCTTCCTAGATAAATTATAGATCTTTATAAATAGGTTATTAAAAAAACCTTCAAAACCCCTGATTAAATTAGTGAAGAAGCTAAGACTCTCGACACTACCATCATCTTATTTTTTCAGCAGTCTTGCTCTGTGTCTGTGGTAGAGGCTCAGTAACTCTGCACTCAGAATAACTGTGAGCTCAAATTTAACCTAAATATATTATTTCTGTGCCAACACAGAAAACTCAGCCTCTTGATTTCCCATATGGCCGTTTCAAAACGCTTTTCAGAGTCTACCTTGTTCCTTGACCAACTTTCCAGACTCGTACCTTCTCTGAACAGTCTCACAAGCTCTCAACAAGAACACATTTTTAGGCTTAATAAAGATATAAAGTTCCTCAAGCTCACTTTGATAGGAAAGAAGTACTTAATTCCAGACAAAAGGAGGACGGCCCATAGTGCTTTAACTTTTCTGAATTTTTACATTGATCGACGTATGCTGGAGTCCACAATATTCACAACATACGAGGCAGAAGCAACAGCTCCTTGGAGCAGATTTTACCACAAAGCGATGCATTTTCTTGTGAGATCTTTACATCTTTTCAAAATGGAGTGGCAGCTCCCCTCTCAGTCTGTACTATACATTTCTACAGCAGGAGAGTGCCCATTCAGCCTCTATTTCCTCCATCAAGTCTGGGACACTGAAGTGGCATTCACGGGTGGTCTTTCCACCTACGCTATGTACAATATAGGAGGGGCTGTTATTTTTCACTCTTAAAATAGTGCAGTTCGCCAAATACACAGAAACCACAGGGCATTTATAACAAAGGAATTCGTTTGGGGAATACAGGAGACAATGTTGTTGATGTTTCTGCATTAGGCAAAAACACTATAGAGCAAACTAGTCGTTATTGTGGTACCTGTGTCACTGTATTCCCCATCATTCGTGTAGTCAACCTCGTTACTGAAAATAGACTTTTCTTCTCTTTCACTTCTGATTTTGGATTTTGGTTTACTATTAATTTTCCACATTGTTACTAAAGCTCATTTGGTTGCATTTGGAGCACAGGTATAAGTACACGGCACAGCCAAAGATATTTGAATGATAGCTATTATTATTTTTAATTATTTTTTTTAAGGTATAATGTTAACCTTTTTCAGAAAGAGGAATTAAAGCAAATGGAGTAAGAACGCATTCCATCTACTAGCTCCGTATAAATTCAAAGTTGATTCTTATGCCGAGATCCAGTAAGTGCAGAAAATGCCGCAATGGGAAGTCAGTACCAGTGCCCTGATTCATTGATTATACCAACCTACATTCCCCACAGCAGGCAGCCAAGTCAATGTTGTAGTTTCCATCCATTAACAATACTCTTTAAGTACCCAGGTCATCTGGAGATTAAAAAGGAAAGCGGAGTTTCAGTCCTCCTCCTTCCTCTTCATTTTTCTCTTTCCTCATCACCTCTGTAACGGGCATGAGACAAGGAAATTGCTACAGCAAAGGCCAAATCCCCCAACTCTCAACTAGTTTGGAAGCATTTTCCACTGGCAGAACACAGAAGGTTATTGCTGCGACATTACAGTGCAAAAGAAACTACATAATAAAAATAAGTGCCAAGTTAAAGACCTCATAGTTCAGGATTAATGATCAGCCACGTCGTTATGCTTGGGTTTAGCTGTTAGTGTCATTGAACTTGCACGCACAAAGCCCTAAATCCATTTGTAATGGTTAATGCTTTCGACACCAGTATCGGTGTAATGACAGGTACTTGACAGCGAAAATGGGTTCGGTCTGAAACAGAAGTGCCGATTCAAATGGTAAATTCTGTATTTTACATTCGTGCACACTGTAAATATTAACTCATTTAAGACACGTCACAAAATGCACCTCAGACTGGTACTGCTTTTGATCACTTTAAGGGAACTTTTTCTATGATTTAATGTACTAATTTCCCATTACTGCCCACTCTTTCAGATTACTGACCTATCCGGAACAACAACTTTTTTGCACTGATTCAGGCACTTCTGAATCAGTTCTGTGCACCAATTTGCACTGATTTTTTAAATCTGATTTATGCTTCTTTATGTCACATTCTCTAGGAAGACCAAAATACCTCACCAGGAAATCAATTTTTAAAATGAACCTTCCCAACAAATTTGGCAATTTGCTTTCCTAATTATCCTTTCTACACCATGTTCTTGTGTTAAATATCATCTCTAACAAGCACTCAGGTGTTATGGTTACCAGTTATGAATACAAATACACAACCTACGTATTTGCACCTTTTTCTTATAAAGCAGGAAGCCCCCCAGTCCCAGGGATGATTGTCCCTAACAGATACAGGTATCATATGATGTACCCTTCAATGGATTTAAAATAAGTTTGACATTTGTAGAAAGCAATTTTTAGGCTGGATGAGAATATCTTTGAAATACGATATTTACCAGACAAAGCATCATTTCTTTCCTGAAGGGAAAACTGCTGCTTATCAGACGTGACAAGATGCATAAGTGCTGCTCATCTGAAGTTCCCATTTTTACACACAAAAACATATTTAAGTAATCACACACATTTATATTCACCTAAAAATGCTAACCTGCTGTATCAAAATGTTTATGCAAACCAAATAAAAAAAAAAAAAACAAAACAACAACCAAGTTATACCTCTGTAGTTAGAATTAGTCGGTTTGTAAGAGGAAGAAAAAGCCAAGGAAAAGGTACGTAGGAATGGATGTCAAAGAAAAACGCCTTCTATAATACAGCTCAAGCGCAGAGGGTATAATTCTGGACTGACTACGATTCTTTGACAACCTATTTCACAGTAGCAGATTTCAGTGGTTTTATAATCACAGATAATGCACAGATTTATAATAACGAGGTGTCAATGTGTGGAAGAAGAGGACTGCAGACCATTATTTTCTCAGACATTTTCATGGCATGTGCCAAGTGCAGAGAAATGTGAGCAACATCCATCGAAGAGGCAGTATAACTTAATCAAGCACTTTTGGACACCGAGGACGAAACGCTGGTTCTCAAAAGGCTGAAGCGTGGAAAGTCTGATACGTTTTACAAACAGGAACATTAAACACAAAATCTATATCATCGTGAAAAAAGAAGGAAGAGCATTCTTTGTTTCAGTCAAATACAAAAAAATCTAATTCTAATCTTTACGCTGCATTCCAATTTATTTCGTTGCACTATAGTAATACTTTTAAAACCAAGAAGACCTCAAATGCTTCAAAGGCTCTGACCCTACACCAATCTTAAACACAGGCCGTGTGGCGTGCTGGGCCTCATCCTTCAGCACACCTGCGCTTTCACGACAGAGGCACAAACCCTTCCAACCTGAAGAGAAGGACAATAAGAACAAGGTCGACGATCCTACAGCCACATTAATTAGGAAAAACGTCCTCCTGACATCCCTGAGTGAAGCTCAGACTGCCTGACCTACAAAAGAAGAGTCCACTCTCCCGCAGAACATAGAACCAGTGATCTCAATCTAAACGAGCACCGACGTCCCCATGTGCTGCTATTAATTAATACAGTGCTTTGTTTCCAGAGGTAGTAATTTTGGGGAATGAAGGTTTCTTCCTGTAAAACAGTTATTAAGAACCAAAATCATTATTGTAAGCGTAGAAATGTGAGATCCAGTTTCATAATTACATTCTGCTTTCTGAAATCGTATTTTAATTACATACGGAAAGATTACTAATTCTTGGCTTCAGCCTCTGTACTAATAGTGGATATCAACAGCTGCCGTATAAAAATTACAAATTGGCTATGAGTTAGCAATTCTTATTTATATTTCAGGAAAGAGAATTGGAATTTAAAGAGGACATTAAAGTGTCCTTCAGTCGTTCTTCTGTAAAACTTCCCTTTTAATTGAAATCACAGATTTCTTCTAGATCTATTGAATTGGTTGAATACATAAGCAAAATGCAACCCTGGAGATGAAAATTATTAGGACCGTCGTTAATTGCTTTAACTCTTGACTGTATTAAAATGCTCGAATCTGTTGAATCAAAACACTTTTCATCAAAACCTTTTTCTCATGCTTTCTCCTAAACTTGCTTTCCCGTCTTGCATCATTGGAATATTCCCTATGGCCTATCATCAATTCCACAGATCCCTTTTGGCAAATTCGATTTGGGTGTCACAGACGATTTTATGTTTTTATATCAGTCTTTTTCATTAAAACAACACGATAAGCAAAAAGTGTCTTACTGCTTAGTGCTGTATTACCACAAACTCACTATCAGTGCCTCACAGGTAAATAATCCTAAGAATTAGCATCTTCCCTTATTTTAGATGCAAATCCATCTTCCTTGTAGATTTGGTATGCAGACATGGTCCATTTAGCAAGTGATAGATAGAATTTTGTTCCTCAGCAAAAATAGTAGCTGCTTCCCAACTTTAAAAAAAAAAAGTTTATTCACATCAGAAACAGGCTTAGAATTATCCTCAAAATTCATCCTAATCTTTCAATGAATTTCAAATCCTCCTTAGTTCCAGTTTGATGCTCTTACAGGACAAACTTTCAAAGATGTTTTAGAAAAAAAAAAAAAAAAAAAAACAAAAAAAACCTGAGAGAGAAACCATACCTTGGTGCTTGTCACTTGAAATGCAACTTTTGAGCCCTTTGTAAGCGGGGATGTCAGCTTCTCAGCTGGTTTTGAAGGGATTAGATTCGTAGCGGGAGGCTGATTGTGCAGAACGGAAGACAGGCAAAGCTGCACGGTCTCCTTCAGAGCTTTCAGCTGTGAGTCCTGGGGAAAATAAGAAATCATCACTTCTCTAAGGTGCGTTATTATAAACAGAATTGCTTGCTTTCTCTCTCTGCATTAAACCAAACACTTATGAGCAGCTGCTGCTACTTTTTCTTATGAACAGAATAAATTGAGGCTGTTTGAAGCAGTTTTTTTATATGATTGGGTTTACTGCGCATTACACACCGAACTGCCTAGAGAGTCCTTGCACTTTTCCCTTTTCTCCACGCTGTTTTATCCACATCAATTATTGCAAATAATTATTAGATATTATTTTACCCGAAAACAAACAAAAATACAATCTACAAAATATCATACAGTGTCCAGACTTTTACATATAATAGTTACAGAGAAGGAAATGTTCACTGGTATTGCAAAGACACAGACTTTGCATGGAATTTTGTTTATAACGTTCAAAATAATTGGTATTTATCCACAGATTGCTTTTAATCCAACAAAGGCAACTCCCTTCCTGAGCATATTATGCTGTTGCAGGGTACGGTAAATAAACCACAGGTCTGTTCACCTGTTAAGAATATGATTGTCCAGATCCACCACTCTCCATCAAGCCAAAGGAAAACTTTTAAGTGGTGAAGTGCTTGCAACCCATGTTAGAGCGAACACCGCTACTTTACTCACGGAAATACAGAGAGAAGTATTAATGAAAGTAGCATTCTGTCACTGAAATAAGCTGAGGCAGTAAGAACAGTGAAATAACTACGGCGCTGAGGACATCTCATTTTAAATCGTTGCTCCTTCACGGCAAGTCACTTAGAGTCTGATGTTAGATACTGAGGTAACTTCCTCATGCTCGTTTCAGGTTGAGTTGGGCAGCATTTGGCCTTTAAAAATATCTTGCTCTTATTCTTTTCGCCGAGATACATGCCTATAACTACAGGCTACATCGGCACACTTTAACCTTCAAAGATTTTGCTGAAGACACATAAATCAAGGATAGTGAGGTATGCTATGGCAAAAGTTGATGGAGAATACGTGTATATGCAACATCTTATACACTACATACTATGTATGTGAAATATTACACACAGAAAATAAAAATCTTACGGTTATACGAACTGCAAGCAATGGCATTCAGCATATACCACCTTATTTAGTTTATTTGCTGAACGAGTGTTTTTTAGAACCTGACAAATATGCCATGTTTTACATCAGATACATTCCCGCGTTCCATTTCAGAGGCAGTTTATCACCTAACTGGAAAAATCCGAGTGTTTCTTTAAAAATAAACAAAAATAGTTAGTAGGGTACATTTCAATGGTAGGATCAAAAGACAACCACAAAAAGCTACTAATGCGCAGCACAATAAGGAAAATCAAAGAAACAGGAGGTGGAATGGAGTTTGGTTTGTTTGCAAACAGACAAAATTGAATGTCTTTTCCTGAAGATGTGTGCAGCGAGGAGGAATGCTAGATTACCATCAAAGAGGACAGCACTTTGTATGAATAACTACTTATTAAAATGTATGAACCTTGAGTCAGACTGATATGTCTCTGACCTAAAGGCAATGTCAAAGGCAAAGGATTGCTTTATCCATCTGACTCGGGGATCTTTTAATTTCTAATTGAGAACAAAAGATCTTAGCATGCTTCTTTTCATGTAATATGTCTTTCCCCCTACCTTTTCAAGCACAGAACGTAAATCACCATTTGACGTAGTCAAAATAAGCTCAGACGCCAAACTGGCAGAGGTAGCAGACTGTCGAATTTTGCTTGAAGATATGGACGCAGCCATTAACAGCACTATACGACCCATGTGCTCCCTACAAATCACGCTGATCGAAACAGCACTCCTCCTGTCCAGAAATCCCTCTGGATAATTCCTCATCCTCTCATCTCCTGTCCCTGCCATCCAGCCCTTGTTCTGCCTTGCCTATGGCCAGCCATTTTGCCATTCCAAAAGTAAAAGCAGAATATTTTGTTTTCGTCCTGTGGGTAGCAAAACTAAATTTGGATTTTGCTGACAGGAGATCTATAAATGGGCGGCACAAGAGTATGACATAAGGAAACACTATGGGAAACAAGGACATTGTTTAACAAAGTTCTCAATAACCTTGCATAGATGTGATGGTGGTCAAAACAGGCTGCTTGCTGGTTAACATACTGCCAACATGAGACACGTGCCTTCAGATTTCCCAGATCTGTTCATGCTCTTGTCGTGCGGTTGGATTCAGTATAGAATAATTTGGGCTGTGGTAATGCAAAATTTGTCAGTCTTCCAAGGGTCCATCACGGGACTAGCAAAGTGCTGTAGTGTAAATAGACTCATGAGAGACACTAAGTCCACTGTCAGCACAAACTAATATTCAACAGAAAAGCCTGATACCCTTCCAAAAGAAAAATACAATTTAATGCCTATTTATAGGCACAGGCTGAGATTCAATCACTCGATTATTCATTTCAAATACATTTCATGTTCCAAAAATGTGCATTGTTTACATATTGGTTCCATTCCTTTAGCTGAAACTATGTGCACCACCATTGTCAAGACAGTAAAGGCCAAGTCTTCACTGAAGACATCAATGGGCCATTGGCCGTTTCTAACTCTTTTAAGTTCGTAGTTCATACAAAAAAGCTCTTAACCAGGGGAAAAAGGTACCTGCAACTTAAATGGTCTTATTACTCTGCAGTTAGAACTAGTCAAACACAGGTACTTCTCGTCTCATAAAACTGTCTCACAGTTCTCACCGGTGTGAACTTTGCCTTTTTGCTTCCCTGGCGCTGCCTTTTAACCTCCTGCTTGCCATTTCCACTGCACTTTCGCAGCCTGCAAGCAATGATGCCATCCGAAGACTCTCTCAACGATAATTTGCAAGATGACACCGGGCTTCTGGTAAGCCTACAAAACCACAACTGAGCCCTAAATTAAAATTCTGTAAGATTTAATAGGAAAGAAACAGAGGGTCAGAGAAGTCAGTTGGGTGTGCTGCAAATCCCCTTTTAATTTGCAGACAGAATCCCTTAATAGCAATCTCAATTAAAAGTTCCTGATGTCAAATGTTCTTTGCTTTCTCCTTCACAACTGTCTGCATTATAATGAATAACTGCGTTTGGAAGGTATTTACGGCAAGCATTGCTCGCCTGGCATTGCCACAGACAGTACGCTGGCACCGCTGAGAGACCATGTCTGCAAGCGTTATACGAGCAAAGAAGGAACATGCTTAATTTTTAGATTAATATGTGGAGCAGTTCAGTTCAGTGTACCAACAAGAAATACACGATATATCATCAGATGCAGACACAGGTTTGGATAACGCTACTGTGAGCGTTGCTTATGTTTTGCAACGCTGGAGGCAAATCCTCACTCACGAGGATGATTTCACTGATTGCAATATTGAAGATTACAGAAAAATGCTTTTGGCGCAAGGGGTATACTTTTTTAAAAATGTCTACTGGAACCTGAAAATATGCGAAAGCAAACAAAAAAGTAGTCTTTGATAACGCGTTGAAGTTTTTTCCTTTCTGATAAACTGCTTTCCTATTGCAGGATATTTTCTTCCCAGCTACCCCAGATCTAGAAGAAAGCTCCCCTGTTGCACAGCTGTCAGGAGTGAACGTGTCCGGCTTTGTCCCCTTCCTGGGATTCCCCACAGCCTCCCTGTCCTGAGTGGAAACCTCTGCCCACACCAGAGTCACATCAGTCCCACCCCAACAAGACGCACACCCATTTCTATACCACATCCTACTTGGAACCACGACTAAACCTCAGATAAAAACCATTATCGGTAACAGGCACGTTCTTGTTAATGTACATTTGCACATAAAGAATTGCAGCGTTTGGCTTTCTGTGGGTTTTTTGAGGTGTTTCTTTCCAATCTGATCGCCCCCCCTCTTAAATAACTTTGCAGCTGTACTAAACTACATGCATCATAATTAGTTCCACTGACTTCGGTAGCATTACAGCCAGCTACATGCAATTAAGTACACATTTACATCTGTTGTAAGGCTTTCATTTGTTTTTGTCAAATTACGCTGAAACATTCGCAGGTGATAAAGACAAACACGCTTACGTTACGTTACACTTCTTACTTTGTCAAGGGCTGCCTTTTCCAATTCATCTTTTGCAACTGCTAGCTTTTGCTCCAGGTCTGTTAGCTGTTGTGCCTGTGGGAATAAAGAAGAAAAAGTTGATGCAACCTACAAGGCATTTTTTTCCTCATAATTTTTCACGCGGTGCCTGTGAGTGAGGAAAGGACATAAATTTTACAAGTAATATATACGAATTGGGTCAGAATTGCTTGCAAAAAGACCAGGCCTCAAGGGAGTTAATTTTTTCCTGAGAAAAAGTGTATTTTTACGTGGGAACTGCACTCAGATCATCTCCATTTATATAAAAGCAAGTCAACTCTTTTAATTTCAACATCAGTAGCAAAAGTAAGTCATAGAATCGTAGAATGGTTTGAGTTGGAAGGGACCTTAAAGATCATATTCCATGCTGTAAAGTATTTAGAATTATGCCATAGTATTCTTTTGGAAAATTCAAAGTATTCAAACAGTTTTTATTATTTCGTCTATTTACCTGACTTCTGTTTGTAATAGGAAACGCTATTTTGTAGTTTTAAAGATTGAGATGCTAACGTTAACGTAACTCGTCATAAACAGAGGAATTAGAAAACACCCAAACTTTCATGCATGCAGACACCTTACAAATGCCACTGTCTGCTGGTATAAAAAGGGGTGAAGTCCAGAAGTGTTTCTCCGTCTCCTTTCCCGGTGAAATGAAAGGAAAATTCGCAGGAATAGCTAGTTATGCAGCTCCACAGTGAGAAGGCATTTGGGGAGATTTGTGTTTGAAGTCAGGGTCAGCAGCCGGCAGGAAAGACTGCTGGCTTTTTATATGATGCTACATTATTTTCCTGCGTAGTCCTTCAGGAGGAGATCTGGCTTTTTACAATGTACATGCGGTGTATCGAGTGCAGGGGTTGAGGAGATGCTTTTAAACCCTCAGTAAATAAAGACAACAAATTTCTCTCCTATTTCCTAGGAGCCAGATACACTCAGACTGCTTGCTTTAGAGAAACTCACTCTCTGCAAAAACTTTACATTTTAGGGAAGTAGGAGCTCCCAGATTCCTGCAGTTCCCTGCCCTGTCATTAATAACGCATTACTACGCAACCAAAAGGAACACGGCACTGTTTTCTTTTACTGTTGTATTTGCAAAAACTGCCCAGTTGTCTTCCCTGTTTATGACAGGAACCATAGCGAAAGACGCTGGACTAACCGGTTATCCTTTCTCTCTGAAATTCTGATGAGGTCACGCACGTTTTGTGCGTACAGAAGAATCGGCTCAAGTCCTCATTTCTCAGTTAAAGAGCAACATGTTTTAATTTTGACCAAACATTTTGCAAGCCCCCTTTCCCTCAGCACCACCCCACGCCCACCAGGTTCCCGAAGCTCATCCCCAGCCGGATGCTATTTTCTCGCCAGACTTTTCAAGATCGCATCTGCTCTGCTGACTCTGGCATAGCTTAACGTATAGCCACACAACGCAAACGCTCCTTAGGGTACACCCCATCAAACACGCTTCACTCGGTCTCTGCGTTGGGGCAAGGCGAGCGCTTCCAGCACATATCCTAGCTGATGCGTATTAGCGGAGGCAAGCCTGTAGTGCTCAGCAGAGACCTCAAGTGATGTTTCATTAGCATTAGGCATAAAACGACCATTAACATTAGGCATTGGCAGGTAAAAGACAAAAGCCTGGCATTTTCAGTTCCCTGCTCGTGTCAAGAGCTACTTAGTCACGTTTTAAAACAGGATTAGGTATTTATCTGCAGATGTATCAGCGCAGCCACAGTGCCATTAGTCAAAACCATGTCTGATTAGGCCATCTTGCTTCAAAGCAGAAGTCAACGGCTTGCTCAGATGGGGGCAGTCTCTTGTGAACGCAGTCCCTAATTTCCACTGCAACACGTTTCTTACACCTGATACCACTCACTGTCGCACACACAAAGCCACCGGTTTGGTTCCTCCGTCTGGCAACGGAGCATCCAATACAGAAAGAAACCTTCGATTTCATCTGAATTTGCAAAATTTAACTCGACTTATGACTGGCTTTTGAGAGAAAAAAACTTACTAACATACCAAAATTTTTCTACAGTTCAGTAACATTTGCATCTGTTGCTAAATACAGTACATAACAGCACTCGCACCAAACACCGTCCCAGTCAATGTTTGAAAGACTGAACATTAAGCTTGGCTCTGTCAGGTGCAGATTCCAGTATCTCAGCAGAGAGTAGAACTAGACCAAGTATTTCCTCCCATCGTTAACATTTTAATTATTGCTACTTATTAAGCTATTTTTACAGTACAGTCATACAAATTAATACATTTTCAATTAATGAGAACCAAGATTTGAAAAAAACAGTATATATAATTAAATAGCTCGAATTGCCATTAAAAAGGTAATTACACGAAATAACGGTTACACGATAAACGAGAGGCCAGGCTGGCATCTCTGACGATGTGCCTCGCTCAAGGACTAGAATCACCACGAAGATGATGGACCGCCACATGGTGTGGGCCAGATAACCAGGAAACTTCTCCATTCTGTGAACCATCTGTGTTACAGTTTAAATCAGTGGAATAGCAGAGCTAAAGCTGTGAATTTCAGGATGTCTGGTTTTCTTCCACGGGCGCATTATGTAGGTATCTGAAAAGCTGGGTAGCTGCTAGGAAGCAGGTAACAGTGGTCAGAGGTGACTGCTGCCTCTTCCCTTGCAGGGCAACGACTGGTGCTGTGTAATACCTTGTACTCAATGGAACTGCAGCCATATCGGAAATCAACTCAGAGGAAAAGTGTTTAATTTTTTTAATTGCTGCCTGCCACTAGAAACAATTGATTAATCTAACATAGAATCATAGAACGGTTTGGGTTGGAAGGGACCTCTAAAGGCCATCTAGTCCAACCCCCCTGCAGTGAGCAGGGACATCTTCAACTAGATCAGGTTGCTCAGAGCCTCATCCAGCCTGGCCTTGAACGTCTCCAGGGATGGGGCCTCCACCACCTCTCTGGGCAACGTGTGCCAGTGTCTCACCAAAAAACATATTGTCATAACACCGCCCACATCAAGTAAAACACTTCCAGTTTATGGTGAAAAGATATTCTTCCAAAGCACGGGCTCACATGTATTCATAAAGTCTTTTGGAATGCAGCGTTTATCAAGCCTGACCTTATTTTTGGTAATATTGTCATATTTTGATGGACTAACTTTTTCTGTAACTTTCATGTCTATTTATTTTATTTCACAGATTACTGAGTCAATAGACCAGTGATATCGATCCAACTGACATCAAGTGAGAATAAAATCCTGGCATTAAAAATGCATTTTGATGAACCACTCACTTGAAAGTAGTGACGTTTATCCCGAAAGTGCAGAATAATCATTTTTTTCTGAATTTTTTTTTCTATGAAGGCTGAATTTATATTGCAATAGCTTCACTGCTGCTTTAATTTAGAAGTTTTTTAGGGAGTCGAGTTCAATTAAGGTGGTTTGGACACTGCATAAAGAAAAAGGACAAAATACCAGTAGGACCACACGAGCCCAATTCTGATAAGGAGTAAAGTACCTTTAAAAAGCATAGCCTAGAAAAACTTAAAAATATTAAGTTTCTCTTAGGCATTCTTTTAGAATCAGGTCTTAAAGAGGAAACAGTGAGATAAATAATTTTTTCATCCTCTGAAAGACTGCACCGAGCAATTACTGTCAGTGGAGCACGCTTTTCCAACTCGCTTAAATGAATGTACTTACCTTTATGCATTGCGAAATACATTACACAAAATGCCCATATTTAAATTCTTCCAGGCATAAATATAAAAAGCAAAAAGAGAAGACCAGTCTGATTTCAAGTAGAGAGACATCCAGAGAGAAATCCAAATTGACACAGAATTTTTTTATACCAAGTAATTCAGACCAGAGGGAATTTCTGCATAGAGATAAATAAATAAAAAAAAAGAAAAAAAAAAGAAAAGAACAAGGAAGGCAATGCCTATATGCCTTTGGGATGATGACTTTGAATGACTTTGAGTGCTCAAGAATTTATAAATATCATATCAATATAATATAGGTAGTTGAGATGTCCACGTTCCTCAAAGTCACACAAAAGCAGCAAGACATGGGGGTGAGAGAGAAGTTCTGTAATCCGAAAAACAGTGGCTAGAAGATTTACACTTCCACACTTCCTGAGTCACATTAGAAGGAAAAATTTTGTGTACCTTTGGAGAAGTTATAACTTTTGTTTGTTTTCAAAAAATGAATCCTTTCAATGATCTTTCTTGGGACAAACATACCCACGTAAATACAAAGCATAAATTACTGTTGGATTATGTATTGATGATAACTACGTGGTACTTTACAAATAAGCTCCAAATACAGTTCCTTTAAGCGTTCTTGCTGGTATTTTACCCCGAAAAGGTAGAGCTGAACTTTCTTGCCAAACCTGGCTTTTCCACAGACACCTCCTCCTCCAAGGCCTCCCGTGGCTTCTCAGGAGTCAGACAAAACCTAAAGCTTCTCACCTGTGAGGTGAGTTGCTGGATTCTTCCCCAAAGGTACAGGTCAGCAAAACCAGGCTGTGATCCTATTTCCATTTACAATTTAACAAACCCAAAACCACACTGACTCGTTGGAAAAAAAATAAAAAATAAAATAAAATCCTATTTCCTTATGAGAAGTCCCAGAAACAGGACCCCTTAGTTCGATCAAACACAGCGTGTGCCGCGTGGGTCAGAGGGAGGACAGAGGGAGTGGTGCCCACCTTCACATTTCAGTCTTACTCGATCCCAAATTTATTCCACGTTAATAGCAGGGCATGAATCCCACCCCCAGAATAATTAAGGGCTGCGGTTCAGGTCAGGCGGGCGATGCGGCTGCACGGCTGTACAGCTATTACAAACACTGCACGCTTGGTAGCGCAGCCAAAAAATGTGTTTTAAAAGGCTTTTTAGCATTTTTTCCCCAGAAACCTTATACAGCACATCAACGTGGAATATAAAGTATACAGTGACGGCTTTTGCTGCTGGTGGTGGAGTTTGTGTGTGTGTGGTTGTTGGGGTTTTTTTAATTTCTTTGGTAACTGCTGAAAATACTTCAGAAAAAAAGTTACTCCATTCCCTTTCTTTTCATTATACAAAATTTCAAAGGTTGTTGTTGGGTTTGTGTTTTTTTGCCAGAAAAGGCTAGGCTATGGCTTCATGTCAGACAGATTACACAGTCATGCCTGGGCTTTCTTCCTTTCAAGACACAATAAATTGGGATTTTATTTGGTTATTACAAAACTTTTAAGGATGTATTGTATTTCATACCGAGGATTGCTGTTTATTGAGGACAAAATTCTCAGACATTCTGCTTAGTTAGAAAACATGATCGACCAGGTGATGTTTAATCACACGTTAAATAGTTTGGATATTCTGAACTCCATTTTTCCCCCCACATAGGCCTTAAATGAATGTTTAAGAAAAAAAAAAGATAAAATATTTACTGTACAATTTTTTATTTTATAATTGATTCTATTTTTTTAACAAGAACAACTTTTTAATTAGAAACCGTTTAACCTGAAAATTGAATAAATTATCTGGTAAACACAATTCTACTGTGCCTGTTCTGCAAGCATTATTTGTATCTTAGAAAAACAGAGGCTTGTGCTTTTAAATTACACTTGTGTAGTGTAGCACAAGGTGTCAAATGTAACTGAGGATAACACTTTCTGGCAGCTATTCCATTTAATCAGTTGTGCAGCAAAACCCAGACGTTTGGCAACATCTGAATTGTATTCCAAGCACTTACAACAAGAAGAAAAGCCAGTTAAAAACATAATTTCTGCAAAGACTCACAGCTCGTACATTTTCTTAATGCTCATTACTTCCAGAATGCTTTTGTCTCTCATTTGTGACTATTCCGGATGTACATTAAAGAAAACGGAAATAAGACCTTTGTGCTTTTTTATTTGCTGAAATTTCCCTTTTCCTTCCCCAGCCCTCATGCTTTTCCTTCACATAAAACTTTTTACAACAAAAGTGAAATAGCGGTTCGCTAGGGTTGTAGTAAAGTATTCAACCTCTAAACTGAAGGAAAATAACTGTTCCTCTGCAGAAACAAGCTCAGAGGATGCGCAGGGAGAGAAGAGCCACATCACCCACCTTCCTGCCTGGCCCGTCTTTTTATCTCCCGTAGGGGATTTTCCTCCCCTTGTTACCTGAAATAAAAGCTCTCGAAACCAAAAGTAGTTTAGAGAGGAGATATTGCTTTATTCGACGTCGGGTGCTCGGGGGAAAACCCACACATCTAGCACCCCTTACCGGGGATATTCACCCATTATTTATACACAAAATACTATCATTATTCCACCATAACTCCACCTAGGCTCACATATTCATTAGGATGACCGAATAGCCTTTTTGCGCGTGCGTATCAAATTTTGCTGTGTCAGCAAAACACTTCTGCGCAAGCGTGAGAGTCTCGGTGGTCGTTTGGGTAAGGAGACCCTTCCTCACATCATCCTTTTAAGGTATTGAGTCATCTCAGGACAGTAAAAGTTTGCTGTAAGTTTGCCAACTTCTTAAAGAGAATAAGGATGTTCTTTGAAGCAGCCATAACTCTATCCTAATTGCTATAGGAGTACATACTTGACATATAGAAGAACCTTGAAGTGATTAACTACTTCTGGTTGTCTCCTCATTATCACGATCTGTAACATCAGCTCAGTGATTATTTTTACACAGGAAGAAGGTCAGTAATTAGCTATTTTCTCACACAGCAAGAAGGTTAGTAAGAAACAACTCTTTTAGAACCAAAACAGAGGCCTGTCTTTGGTAACACCCTCAGTTCAGGCCAGAGCACCTTTGGTTTTAGCACCAGTTGTTACGCCCAATGGATAACTCATCCCCATGACGACAACAACCTGCTGCTCTGTCTTTTCTGAGTCAGTCTTCTTCAAACAGTTGTATCGCTTATTTTAGCAATAAGAGAACAACCACTGAGGGCGTAAGCCTTTTAAAATTCATTTTGGGCACACCAGCATGCTCTACGCCTCCGTCACAGTGTGCTGGAAACATTTACTTCTTTTCTTGAGAGAGGATTAGTTCCCACCTTGCCCAAAGCTTCAGCTTTTTTGCTTTGGGGCGTCTTTTTAAGATTTGACCATTCCAGGCAAGAGTATAATTCAGCCAAGAAAATGCAAAACAAAAGAAAACAGAACTTGTATTTCTGGGAATATCACATAACTTAAAAGTGTTTGTCAAGAGATAACTCTCTGAAAACTTTCCATTTCAAAAACATTACGTCATATTCAGCTGATGAATAAAGTAAAACCTAAAACATCCAGCACGTACGCTATTCATTAACACCGGCTTATTCATTATTGCAAAGTGCCTCCAAATCAGCCAACAACGAGTAATACAGAAATTTCAACACCACCACCCCCCCCAAATGCAGATCACATTTATTGTATCTATTTTGAGAACGTCATGCAGATCATCACGTAGATGGCTCTGAATTTGTTGTCAGCAATATCCCAGAAAACAGGATCAAGCAAGGCGGAGACTAAGTGATGCAGAACGATTCTCTCAAATAATTTTTATCTCTGTCTAATTTGGAACAAATGCCGAGGTATTCAAAATTACCTCTGCTTGGAAGCACACCCCATTTAGGACATACACGTCAACATGCTCCAGATGCCGATTGCCTGGAGCCGGGTGATCACCCCCCAGGATGGTTCATCAAGGAGCCCCAGGGCCAGGAGAGCAGCTGGTTCCGGCTCACAATGTGTGTCAGGTGCCACCAAGGACCTGGTGCCCAAAGCACCACCTTGGCTGCTCCTCCGGCCTCTCTGGTTCCAGGGAAAGCCAACGTGCCTGGGCACCGTGGCTGGCGCCTGCTCTTCGTTTTCACAATTTGTCACGTTTGTGTCTGACCGTTCCCTCCCTCACTGCACAGAGGCTGACAGTACGTCGTGTCCCGACAGCTTCAGCATAAAATGTCTTCAGTTCTAATATTTCAGAAACGGACAATTTTCTTGATGAATTCTATGGCACCTACCACTGCAGAAGCTTAAATGTTGAAGAAAAATGATTGTGCCAAAGCAGTTGCTCTCAAAGTGTACTTCTGGCATCTGCATTACTCATACAACATCTTGTCCCTTTTGACATATAGCACACATGGATCCGAGCCCACAGTTTTCACAGAAAGCATCCTCTCTTTTTCCTGCTACGTGTTTACACAAGATGTGGCTTTGGCTCATCTTTCAGCTTCTTATATGTCTTCCCCTGTCCTACTTTTTTCCTCTGATCTTTGGGCAGTTTGGCATTTTCCAATACTTACATTAATATATGATGCAATGTCCTTATGGGAAATGTATATGATGACATCCCTCCACCTTCTTGTATGTCATTTATCTCTTGATATTAAAAAGAAATCCCATGTATGCAAATAGCTTGTAAGTATTTTTCAGCAGCCAGTTCCGTCTAGATCTTCAGGCCCTTTCCGTGTTGCTACAATAACGTGCTAACATTAACACATAACTAATGGTTATAATAACATCACAGAATCATAGGGCTGGAAGGGACCTCTGGAGATCATCTAGTCCAATCACAGCAACAATATACAAAATGCTAAAATATAGCATTTGAAATGGAAAATATGCACCAGCAAAAAGATGCCAAGGTAAACAGTGACATCTACTTCCTACACAAAACACACACAGTCTAGGTAAGACTTTCTATATACGCTTTTGTCAATGTTGTGAAAATAGACTACAGCGCCATTCAGGAAAAAATAAATATACCTACTACCAAAGAAATCAAATTAAAAAAAAAACACCTTGTGCTTCATGAAAACAAGATTACTCACTCATCATGCGGTGATAAAAGACCATGTAACAGAAGATGAGGAAATGGTCCCTCTGCTAACTATGTCATCCCAATAAGATAGCTATCTGAAAAGTAGTCCTGCCATCTCTCAGCACCCAAACATCAACGACAGATATTTATGCAACAGCCCTAATGTGTTTTACAAAAATCAACTAAGCATATTCCAATTTCCTGTCGCTTCCAGGGACCTCAGCTTCTACTGAGAAAAGCAACTCGATAATATCCTGTCTTAAAGCATATTTCTACATCCAATAAGGAGCCAGATCTAATCACAAATAATTAATAACCTGAAAACCACAATTATACACTCAACAGCGGGCAACATCCAACTACATATCTAAAATTGTACAAACATACTCACTTGATCAAGAAAAAAAATCCCAAAACGAATAAGCAACAAAAGCATTATAAAAACAAACAAAAAAAAGCACCATAAGCCTTCTTACTTGGAAAGAAAAAAAAATTCTAGCAGTTTCTAAGACTGAACTACCACATGCAGGAAGAGCTACAGGGATCCTAAACCATGAAGACTAAGTCCAATATTCTTTATACTACAGAATAGAAATACCCCAAGGAAGACCCCACTATCTGTTATCTTAGAACTCAAACAAAACATCGATTCTGACTCGTGACATTAACCCATAAAACACTGCACAGCCCAGCCCATCAGTCATCCACCTCAGGATGTCACTTGCCAGATTCATCAGCAAAAAAAACCTGGCACAACGTTCACATTCAATCCTATTATTCTCAAAATAGCAAAAATTGAATTCTGTAAAATTACTGTATTCTAGAAATCCGCAGATAAATAGAATAATCTTCATATAACAACTTCAAACATGAGTAAAATCTACAGCATACTTCCATTCCCTCAGCCATCAATGCAATTGCTTTGAAGAATATACTTAAAATTTTCTTCCTGCCATCCTGATGTCTTTCGACAAACACGGATACTCCTTGAAGAAAACACACCTATTTTCAAGCAAGTCATCAAAGTAATAGCTGTACATTATCACACTGCAACACGAAAATTCAGCTCTCCCTAGCAACATGCTCCTGGCTGTCATACGTCACTGGACGCAGCAACTTCTGTGAAAGAGCATCAATTAGTGATTAAGCTATTAAACATATCAATTTACTGATTTTGTAATTACCTTGTATTGAAAATGCTTTGAGAGAAAAATGTCATAAATCTTCCTATCTGTGGCTTTGCACAAACCAAATGGAACCAGAGCACGAAATGCAAACCGCTCCATAAGCTCTGGGTTTGTAGACAACCTGTTCTGCTTGTATAACCGCCAAATCACCGGATCTGTCACTCACAAATCTGTAGCAATATTAGCACAAAGATGATAATTCCTGACCTAAAGATGAAGAAAAGCATTTTGCAATACTTGCAGCCATGATGCTCTCTGCTGCACTCAAAGGAGCTTTTCTACAAATGAACAAGGCATAGTTTGAACTAATTACTCAAAATAATATTAGTGAGGTCACCTCTCAAGGTCAGGGGCAAATTCCACATGATATCTTTGATGCAAAGTATTATTAAGGAAGAATAACCCCCTGCACCAATACAGGTTGGGGGCTGACCTGCTGGAGAGCAGCTCTGTGGAAAGAGACCTGGGAGTCCTGGTGGACAACAGGATGACCATGAGCCAGCAATGTGCCCTTGTGGCCAAGAAGGCCAGTGGCATCCTGGGCTGCATCAAGAAGAGTGTGGCCAGCAGGTGGAGGGAGGTCATCCTCCCCCTCTACTCTGCCTTGGTGAGGCCGCCCCTGGAGTACTGTGTCCAGTTCTGGGCTCCCCGGTTCAAGAAGGACAGGGAACTGCTGGAGAGGGTGCAGCAAAGGGCTACCAAGATGATTAGGGGACTGGAACACCTCTCTGATGAAGAAAGGCTGAGGGATTTGGGTCTCTTCAGTCTGGAAAAAAGACGGCTGAGAGGGGACCTTATCAACACTTATAAATACTTAAAGGGTGGGTGTCAGGAGGATGGGGGCAGGCTCTTTTCAGTGGTGCCCGGGGACAGGACAAGAGGTAACGGGCACAAACTTGAACACAGGAAGTTCCACCTAAACATGAGGAGGAACTTCTTTCCTTTGAGGGTGGCAGAGCCCTGGCACAGGCTGCCCAGAGAGGTGGTGGAGTCTCCATCTCTGGAGACATTCCAAACCCGCCTGGACGCGTTCCTGTGCCACCTGCTCTAGGTGACCCTGCTCTGGCAGGGGGTTGGACTGGATGATCTCCGGAGGTCCCTTCCAACCCTATGATTCTATGATTTAAGCCTTTCTTCCCCAAATTATTTGTTTTTTGGTGGGTTGATATATGATTTACTTCCACTAACACCCCCACCCCGCTTTCAGCCAAATTTAAATGCTATGGTACACAGAACTCTTATTTTAAGCGTAGTCCTAAATTTTCAGACAAATTGTTTTAGACAAAAGACCATTTTTCTCTCTAATATATCTCTGTCCAATTACAGACTGCTAGAGTTTTCACTTGATTGCTTTCTCTTAGTCATGTTTGTGCACCATCACTTTTATTGCTTTAGGAAGTGGTATATGGTTCTAAGATCTCACTTCCTTACGGACTCAGCAGGGTGGATGAAGAACTTGAAGCCTGGAAAAGAATGTGTGGTACTCATATTCCGAAAGAGAGAAACTGAAGAGGTCATGACTTTAGATCCATTAGTACAACACCCATCTTTTGGAAAAGTACTGAAAAGAATAATCAGACTACCTCTCTAGGGGCCAGAGTTTTATTTGGTACAGGTATGATCCATGAACTAAACAGTGAACCAGACGTATACTCATTAAGCATTCTGGTGACATCAAACCAGAACTCTCTGTGTCATAGAAGATGGGATATATCTAAATTTATCCTGACAAACTGGAAAAAACAGAACGACATTCACTAAAGACAAATATAAGATGTGAAATACAGACAAGAATAATCAATAAAACAAATACAGAATATATAACAGTAGGGATGAATGACTCAAGATGATAACACCACTGATATGCCAAGTTTTTGTGGAAAAGGCAAAGAACACTGTGGGTACGGACTACAAAAATCCTTTTGCTCTGCTCAGCACAAATGAAACATCCAGCTGGACATCAGTGTCCATTTGAGGGCACTGCAAATGGACAGAGACCAAAGAAAACAAGTTCTGATGTGACTAACATGAAGTAGCAATGGAGAAGTAAGACTGGAAAAAAAATAAAAATCGACATATGTTAATCTAAAAAAGAACACTAAGAAACACAGGATAATAATCTCAAAATATGCACAATATTCCTTTAAAGGAAGGGGTTTAAAAAAATTAAATCTACTCTCCAAGTCTATGGGAGATAGCACGATAACGATTTGGTTTCAATTTCAGAGGAAGATTCAGGACATATAAGAAAACATTTTCTACTACTGAGGCCAATAGACTAGAAAAGACCAAAGCAGCAGAAATACATGGAGTTTGAACTACTGCAGGTTTCTAAAAAAAAAACCATTAGATAAGCACTGAGAAAGAACAACATGTATATAATTGAACCTTCTCTGAAGTCAGAGAATATGGAACATGGAATCATGGAATGGTTTGTGTTGGAAGGGACCTTAAAGATCATCCAGTTCCAACCCCCCTGCCATGGGGACACCTCCCACCAGAGCAGGTTGCTCAAAGCCCCATCCAGCCTGGCCTTGAATACCTCCATGTCCTCGGTAATCAGGTCTCCCGTTTCCTTCCAGAGAAGGCCCACATTTTCCTTAGTCTTCCTTTTGTCACTGACATACCTATACCAAGTTGTTCTATTTGCCCTTGACGTCCCTGGCCAGATTTAATTCTGTCTGGGCTTTAGCTTTCCTAACCTGATCCCTGGCTACTTGGACATGTTCTCTGTATTCCCCCGTGACTCCCTGTCCTTGCTTGCACCCTCTGTGGGCATCCTTTTTCTCTTTGAGTCTGTCCAGGAGCAACTTGTTCATCCACGTAGGCCTCATTTCTATTTTCCATAGTCTCCTAAGAGAACAGCTTTTGCCAAAACTAAACCAGTGCTGATGGGATTGCCACATATGTGTAAGAATTTTTGATCTCAGTAAATAGGAAGTAACCTTTCTTATTTAGGTATTTAAAAGGAAAAGTCCGTAAGAATGTTTTCAGACTTTCCATTTCATCATCTATCAGACTCTGCTTGTATTGTGGGCATTTTTCGTTTCATCTTCATTCTTTGTAAGAAAAGCAAAGGCTTATAGAAAAAATAAACTCAATCCAAAGAAAAATAACTTCTTTTTTGCTAATAAAATCATCAAAGAATATAGAAGCCACAGCTGACCAATGAGATTAAATTTATCAAACAGAAAACATCATAAAATAAATAAAAATATAGCTAAAAGGACGTTCAGTTTGCTCCTTTCATTCATTGTGTCATTTCTGGCAAAGTCAGGGAAACATTTAGAGAACATTTTCCTATCTGAAGTCTTTGACAGTTATCCTCTGAAAACAATATCCTTAAAAACGCTTTACATTAAATGTGTAATAACCAGTAAGTCTCCTCTTCCAGACTCTGTTCAGTTGTTACGAAGCGCGCTGAAGTCACCCTGTAGCTTATAGAACTTCTTATCCCTAATCAAGTCACTGGTTTAAGATCTCTGCCAAAAAAACCCCTCTGATATTTTGCATTAAATTTATGTTAATAACTGATATTTTATAACGGCTTTTTTTTTTATTGTTGTCTTATTTTTCCTAAGCGGCATTGCTAAATTTCCCAAGGGAGGCCGCAGGAGATCCAGGTGCTGAGGAAACACATTGGATGAATAAACGGACACCAGGCTGGAGATCCTGTCTGAAAGCCAGACGAGTTGCAGAATGCTCGCAGGGAAGCTGATGTGACAGGCCCGTAGGAAACCATCCTCAGTTTTCTCTTATCAGCCCCCTTTAACACTGAGCTACAGAAGTTACGTTTAGCATTGCAGGGCAATGGAAAACCAGTGACAAAGATAAGAGCGTTCTTTTTTTTCGTGCTAAAAAAAAAAAAATAATAAATGAATGTACAAATACAGTTTAAGGAAAACTATGTTGCTCTTTTGGAAAGCTTTCTGCAGGTATTTTATGGTACTTTGAACAAAATGAAGAATCCTTTAAAATGTATTAAACAGACTCATTTTTCAAACATACAAGGTCGGCTGATTTCTGCAGTTGTTAACAATTTTAATAGAAGCAGGTGCAAATCATGGGTGCCGTGAATGTACGTTTATGAAATGGCTGGATTTGGGTCAAGCCCGACCACTGACTGTACACAAAGTTAGCAGAATTGTATTGGAAAACACAAAACTTTTGCATCTTCATACATGTGCAAGCACACTTTTGTAAAGGTTATCAAAAATTTAAAATTATGTCATCAATTATTTCAAGCCCAGGCAACAAGGTCATTTATATTTTAATGTTTAGCAGAAGTTCTCCGCTCAGTCAGGTCTTCGGTGGCTTTGTGGGGTTTTTTTTTGTGTCTTTATTTTTCTTTAATCATTTCACCTCTTTCTCTGTAGGGAATGCAGAATCTCACAGTCTGCATTACAGAAATAAATACTTTGCAAGTCTGGAATACAGGTTGACTGTGGCATGTAATTAATTACTGCTAATAAGGAACAAAACACATATGGTGGCATCAATTTTCCTTTAGAGAGAGGAATGGTATAAATATTTACCATAGCCAGTCAGTATGATGTGAAAACAATTTCACATAATTTGGCTTTTCTTTGACTCTATTTACCATACCATGTGCATGGTTTAAAATTATTTTCACACCTCCAAATAATTAATTGATTGGTGTAGCGCTACGTTTCAAGGAATTTGGAAAATGGTTTTGACTATAAAAGTCAGATTTTTACGTATAGGTTTAGTTAGGTAAGTCTTTAAAACACATCCTTTGCCCCTTATACAGAAAGCCAATTCAGGTGTTTCCCAGACAGAAACGCTTTCTTGAAACAAGTCTTTGGAAGAAAAAACCCAAACCATTATTTATAACCTGCCTCCGTCTTTGCTGCTTCCTGATGCCCCTCATCTCCCAGCCCTGCACTTTTCTTCTCAGGCGTCCTCAGTTTGATGTTATTGCTTGGGCACCTGGTGGCTCTAAACATGTGGAGAGGGCTAAGGACCCTCCAGAGTCACAGGCAAGTGCTTTGTCGGTGTAAATACCCGCCTCGATGGCTACGCTTCAGGAACCCAACTGTGTACCCAACCGGAGCAGACGTGGTTTGCTCTTGAGAGGAAGGTGCCTAATTCTAAACCGTCCAGCTCATGATTAGACCACGAACAGAATACTTATTAGCAATTGCCTAATTTTTTGTAAGGCAAATGCGATTTACTTGCTTATTTAAGTTTAAATTCTACTATGGAACAAAGATCGAGTACATTGCTAGGCCAGGCTCAGTTAGCTGTTGCTCACATTTGAACTTTTATTTTTTCGGGGATTGTCTATCAATATATTTTGTCTCAGAATTTAAATGACAAAAGGGAAAACAAATTAAGCAGTAGATTAAATTCATAATTCTGAAACTCTGAAGCAGAATCCTTAGAAATTCATCACAAAAAAGGTAAACAAAGATATGCCGAAGCTGTAACAGTGAACCATTCTCACCTCTTATATTTAAAAGAACAGTGATTTCAAAAATATGAGATACTTCTATAAACTGATAGTGAAATTTATTGCCGGATCTATTTTTCTTCATCTCATAATCCTATCAGACACAAACATATTTATGCATTTCATGAATAAAAAAAACCACAAATTATTTTTAATTCTCTTCTAATTTAGTAAAACATATGACTTCTTTAGGTCAGTACAGCCAAATGATGGGAAGACATTTAATGAAGGAGTAGTAATTTGAAAACAAGTGGTTATGAATGCCTGAAACAAACGTAGGCCTTGATCTAGCAAAGCATTTAAAGTTAAGAGCACTTCACTGCATCAGGGTTTTAGGACCATAATTAAATTATAGTAATTAAGAGTGGACTCATTCAGAAGTATTAAGTACCTACTTACAAAGGCAGCTATAAAATTAAGAAGCTTGAGTGACGATTTTTATTAATCATTCCTTATTTTTCTCATTACAATACAAAGCAACTTTTGTCAGCTCTTTAAGGCTACTACGCTGCGTGGTTTAAGGGACTGAAGCCCGACAAAGAGACAGGAGCTCAAATTCTGATCTCAGTAGAGACACCGACAACCTCTATAGCCTTGAGCGCATCACGTAACTTCTGTGACCCTCACTGCTTACCTGTCATATGGCATTATATGACACGCAAAGACAGAAAAATATAGAGATATTTACACCACATAATTAATCAGCTTGGTTATAAACCACTTTGAAAACATAAGAAGAGTAAATACATGCCAAATACGACGAACTCATGTTTTATTTACTCCCACTTGTTAAGTTACTGTCACATATTGTGAAAAGTAGATACAATTTACCAATTCACTGGAGTATTAAAGGAGAAAGCTGTCTTTTCCCCCCGCCTTTCATCTTCCTCTCCCACTTAATCCCCACAGCTCTAGTCCTTGACAATAATAGTTACCAGAATTTAAGAACTAGTTTCTCGATGTTGATTATGCAAAACAAAAAGCAAACAAAAAAAACCCCCTAACTTACTTCACGTAGATCTTCACAATTAATTCCACCACAGAAAGCAATAGTTTAATGGGCACAGACAGAAGGATTCCCTCATGCCCTTTGGAAATCTAATATGAAGTTTGCATCCCTCTGGTGAACTGCTATGAGAAGCTTGCAACGCTCAGAGCTACGCAGAGAACAGAATTCCCTAAAGTCCTCCGCAAGGCTCACAGACAATGTAAGGTTTCACGGGGTGGGAACCCAGTGGGAAGGGGGGGAAGGGTAGAATCCGGTAATGTGACAGTAACGAGGAGCCAGGAGATTATCACGGACACTGTTCATGCTCTGTGCTGGCAGAAGACTATCCATCCACCATTTTGGTCTTTTATCAGAAAGAATCAGAGCCTCACAAAACAGCCTCAAAAGCAACGATAACATGAAATCTGTTTACTTTCTAGTCTCAAAGCAACTTGAGGTGAAATACCACCTGCTCGTGCCCAAGCCTGGCAGCATCTCTCTGATCAGACATTTTAAAAATTTTCCACTCTGTACCAAATGGCTTCTATTCCATCCAGTATTTCTTACTTCAGACCTGAAACACACACACACACAAAACAGCATGCCGAACCTACCCTTTCCCACATCTATGTGATTATTTAGGAGGACGTCATAAGTTTGCTCTTCCCTTTTACTCATAAATCAAATTTCCTTTAGCCATAAAAAAGACCAATGAATAAACCTGACAAAAATATTTCTGACTAGACATAAAGGATATATCAAATTAGCAAATCAGGCAGTCACATCCAGAACTGCACATGGTCAACAGGCGTTTCAGGAATTTGCATGTGCAGTTCCCAGTATGTGGGACTTTGGAATCAACACAATTCAATTGGAATACACAATTCATTAACATCATCCATCTAAAGTTCTCAAAGCATTTTCAATTACACTAGTTAATAATTTCCCTAAAAAGCAAGTAACATATTCCCTATTTTGCAAGTAAGTGCATTCAGAGCAGAGCTCACCCTACATAACTCGGGGCCTACATCTAGGCTGGTGGCCCTAGTGTTCCCTCATAATCAAGAACTATGTCTATTCAATGTAGGTCAAAGAGTTTAAGGCATGATTCAAGTGATCAAATGTAGACGTAGTCTTTAGAAGATGTATTTCCCAGAGTCTCCAAGGATTAGAAATGGAGCCTTCAGTGCAGACGTCCATATCCAGTCAGAGGAGACACACTTCTATTCACATTCACTGGAAGCATTGCCTCCGTTATAACACAAGTAAACTCCCTCCCCTCCACCGCAAACCCCCGATGTTTCTATCTACACCTTCAGCACTGAATTGACATAGTTTACTGAACTAGCATCAGGAGAAGGTGGATTTCACTTTACGTGTGCCAGGGACTTGCCCAGACAGCCTTTCCCATTTGGTCACTTCTTCGTGCTCGTGTTTTCCTTCTCTGCTTCTGTAAGCTCTTTCCAGGTGGGCAGTTTAGGGTAGGAGTGTTCCCTTGCTGAGCATTACTGCACAACCTTGCACGATTCAGATCCATTTTTGGGATCACTGCATATTAGCAGCATGAAAACAAGTAGACGGTAGTACTGAACTACCTCAGCCAAAGAAAACAAGCTTTCCACCCAGGCAAGTTTAGAAGCTATAATTTTTTTCCCGTATTCAAACTAGCAATTACAGCTAAACTGAATTTGAAGAAAAAAATGTATTATTTTTGTTAATGCTAGCTGGTATTAAAATTTCACTGCACAGATATATAATATGCCTAGACTTTATCTCCAAACCCTTAGATTGTGTCTTATGATGACCAGAAATAAATGTTCCTGAAAAACCTTGGAATTAGCCTGAGCATGAAAAAAAAAGAGAAAGAAAGAAAAAAATTAAAAAACCACACAAATCACACTGCATATTTTAAACGGTCTACGTTATTCAATCTTTACAGTACTATGCATACAATAGAGAGAGTTAAATACTTCCAGAAGGCAATTTGGACCTCACGTTGAGATGAATTACTTTGTAAGTAATTCTAGCTCTAGTCATTTTGAAGATGACTACTTATCTTCATCCTTTATGCCAGAAATAAAAACACTACTCAATTAGCAGCCTCCAGTCAGGTGACCTCAATCTCTCTCTTCCTTCTTTAACAGGGATTAACTTCTCCCTCCGTTAACAAGGGCTTGATGCACTTCAGCAAAATGTCTGTATGTTCTTTTTTTTTTCCCCCTGTCTCCCCCCACCTCCTTTTATTTTAAAAATTTTTTAAATGCTAGCTAGACTGGCTAGTCATTTGGATTGTATAAACCACAAACATTTTTTTCTATACACTTCAGTTTTGATAAAGACATTTCATCATATAGCAGGAATTTGGATCCAGAGACCTGAGGAACATTCCATTGCTCAAGCTTATCACAAACACAAAAAATTTGCTTTAAGGGTTGACGATCATAGAATCATAGAATGGTTTGGGTCGGAAGGAACCTTTAAAGGTCATCAAGTCCAATTCCCCTGCAATGAGCAGGGAGTCCTTCAACTCGATCAGGTTTCTCAGAGCCCTGTCCAACCTGACCTTGAATGTTTTCCAGGGATGGGGCATCTACCACCTCTCTCTGGGCAACCTGGGCCAGTGTGTCACCACCCTCATTGTAAAAAAATTTTTCCTTAAATGTAGTCTGAATCTACCCTCTTTTACTTTAAAACCATTACTCCTTGTCCTACCACTAAAAAGTCTGTCCCCGTCTTTCTTATAAGCCTCCTTTAGGTCTTGAAAAGGCCTTCTCTTCTCCCGGCTGAACCCCCCCAGCTCTCTCAGCCTGTCCTCACAGCAGAGGGGCTCCAGCCCCCTCATCATTTCTGTGGCCTCCTCTGGACCCGCACCAACAGGTCCCTGTCTTTCTTGCACAATAAATGGCATTGCCCTGGAGGACTGCTAATCAAAGAAAAAACAAGAACCATCTGTAAAATATTCTATTGTTCAGTTAGAAAGATGAAAAATGGAATAGGGCAACAGACTTTGATCACCATCAGGAAATTAGAACGTTGCTCTTTATGTGAGCATGTAAATACAGATAGTCATAAACTAAATACTTTCCACTGCTTTTCTCTATTTAAAAACAAAGGCAACTTTTTAGGCTTTGAATCTTCTCTTCCTTGCGAGAGTAATTTAACAAAAAACACTGTGCCTGTTATAGAGGTTTGCAAAAAAAAAAAAAAGCAACCAAAATAGATGATATTTCTGAAATTGCATTACGCTATTATGTCTGTCTTTGGTGCTTTGAGCTCTTTTTGGTATCTTGAGAAGGAAATGATTCCTTAGAACTACAGTAATAAAGGCAGTTATCATACTCCCACATTACTTCAATACTATATTAACTTTAATAGTTTAGGTATAGTGAAATAAAACTTACCTTAAAAATCAAATCCTTTTTCCCATAACGAAGCTCTTTCAGCTGGGCTTGGATCTTTTTTGACTGAAAGTAAGGGTAATAAAATCAGGGTGTTTTTAATTTTAAATATTTACTTTTAAGAACAGAAAAAAAAAAAAAAGGGAGTAAGTTCTGACAGCAGCAGAAACTAGATCAGCTTTAAAATGCAGAAAAAATAATCAAAACCAAAGTCAGTTTCTTTTCCAGGGTAGCATTTCTAAACCAGGCAAAAGTACCAAGGAAAATGTAAAATGGCACTCACCTGAAGAACACACACGAGTTAGTACTACTGTGGATAACCGTTTGGCCTACACATTGTAGACATGAGCTGTTACTAATGCTTTCCATGGAGCGTAACTGAAGGCACCACCTTCAAAGAATCTTCTTTTTCTTAGAGGGAGTTTTCGTAGTGTCGCATAGCTGCTGCTTTGTAATGTCCACGGAGCTCCAGAAAGTATCGAAATGAACTAGGATCACAGTTTGCGACCATGTCCTCTAAAATGGGCATATTTATGCTGATCTGTATCAGCTTAGGCTGATATTTATTTTAAATATTATTAAATTCATCCTTAAAATAATTTTAAGCAACGGTCTATACATTCTTTTGCTTATTTAACCAAAATATAATAGAAATATTTTATATATGTTACACACAACTATTTCACTCTTTATCTAAGAATTTTGTTTAAAAAATAATTTATATTTCATCAAATCCACAGTCTGAACCAATATTCAATAAGCTTTCTCACGTTACTTAATAGCAAATGTTTAGAACTCCTTGGAATGGATTAGAACTCTATTCCACGTTTACTGAAACAGCATATCCATAAACACAACATATTACGGATGGTAGCGTTATCTTCTGTAGATTGGAGCTTTTAGAAATCTTTTAGAAAGATTTGATGTCTCTCCAATTGGTGCAGGCCAATTCAGTGACAGACTTTTGGGAAGGATAAATGAATCTAAAGGTAAAATTTTAGCACTTGCTTTAAATATTTAAGAACTAAGGCAAAATTGGTTACTGCAGTCCATCAAATCTGAAACAAATAGCCAAGATCAGTTCAGTTCACTTCTTTCTTCTGTAACTACACCTGCTGTTATTTCATCCACGCAGCAGAACGTGCCAATTGCCTACGCACAATCGCCCTCTCTTCCGATCTGGACAATGCAATCGGTAGAGCTATGGAATATATTCCTCATCAAGCAGACCAATGCGAAAACCTTAACCAACTTTAATTGTTCTAGGAGTTGTGTTTAAGAAATTATACTGTGCCTGTTCCATACAATGCATCCAAACTGGCTATAGAGGAATCTAAGAGTTACGATTAAGATATCACTCATTCACCAAATCACAGACCTGCGATGAAATTAAGTTCTGGAGCTAAACGTATTCAGTGAGCAATATAAGTGACTCAAAATCATGTATATGCCCTGTAATTCTTTGTGATCAAATTTTCTTGTTTTATGGCTTTTCTATGCTACTAGGGAGAGGACTTACAAAACTGAGACCATTTGGTGCAGTCAGCCAGATAAGACCATCATGAGACACAGGCTGATAGCCGTCTCTAAACTGCAGCATCTGGGAATATTTCCCTGGCACGTGTCCTTTTCTGTGTCTTGGGAAGTCTGAGGTTTGCACCACCCTGCCTTCCTTCCTCCAGGGGTCTGAATTCCTGGAGACGAAAAGCCAGCCGTATAAACTGTATAGGATCACAAACATCCTCCCAGACGTGCAACTGGACAAGGAATCACAGCGCACACTAAAACCCTTTGTGTGCACCCTGAGAGAGCAGAACGGAGCAGGAGCTTCCTGGTAGGCGATTCTATCCATGAAGGGTATTTGATCTAATAACTAAAAGAATACTGATTCCACACACTTGTTCTGCTTGGTGAGTGTAGTACTTAATTAAAGAGCAGAAAACACACTGCGTTTCTCTGGCTGACACCACCTAACTGGCAAACCAACAACAAAAAAGGGTGCTCCAGAAGCATCTTTGCTTGTTCCAATGGCACTAACCCACTTAAAAAGGCAGAAATTTGCCAGGATGATTCATAAAGTCTGAGATTCCTAAGGTTTAACATACACTCACAATCTGCTGCCTTGAGAGTTAACTGGCTTATGTTTAGTTTCCTGAAATTCTCTGACAGCAAGGCTCGTCACACTACACTAAATTTAATTTAATCTTAGGCTTCGCCCTTAGTTTTAAAGACATTTATGTTTTAAATATTAAAGGAGACATAATCAGGGAAAAGATCTTCAAGTTAATTACCGAACAGTCAAGATGTTATGCAGCTAGGAAAAACAAACTTGAAAAAGAGAGGAAAACGAAAGCTGTGTTGCACACACTGCCAGTTTTTTTAGCAGTAAACAAGGGAAGAAAATATATTTGTATTCATATACTGTGGCACGTTTGAAAGCAAGAATGGTGATACAGGAAGATAACACAGATTTTGACAAGGTAGCAAAAAAAACCCCAAACAAACAAAACCGTATTATTTCCTACCATTGAGGATTTCTCAGAAACAGTGCTGCTTGCAGATCTTCAGTTAAGGTAAATAGCTAGTATAACTAGAAATCGCTATTTTGACCTCATAAGTTTTGACCTCAAAGTTAAAAAGTAGAGTCTTTAGTGAAGAAAACACATTTGACCATAATTATGAAAATTTTGGTCAAGAAGAAAAGCATTGGGCTTTTCTTTCATTCTGGCAAGGTGCAATGACTTCCGCAGAAGTTATATATGCAAAAAGCCATGACTAAAGTCATGCAAATGAGTAAATCAGATTCATATATAGTAATATCCTCTTTCAAGAAAAGTTAAATTGCTAAAGGGACTGCTCGCGTGAATGCATTTACTTGTACGTTTATGTATTTGCAAAAAAAATAGGGCTTTTGTATCATCAAAGATCTTTGCTAGCTCGCTCTTCGGTAGAAGGGAGATTTCTTTCCCTGCCTTTTATAAAGTGACCCTTTTTACCTTGAGGTAATGAGACATTCTAGAAATCAATAATAATAAAGCTTTCCTCTCTGTATAAATTATTTTTTAAAAGGCATCTAGCTATTCCCGTCTTATTCTAGGCACGGAGATCAGGGAAAGGAAATCAGTTTTATATACGTTACAGATGAATAATATACATCTACAGAGCTATATATACTTTTCACAAGAATGCCGCAACTTTATTTAATTTGTCTAAAACTTGAGTTTGCAGCTTGCTTTCTAATACATTTGAGTTGCTTTGAGTGATGTCCCAGAAATCAGTTGAGATGAGAGCGCTTTAGGAACGCCCACCGTCCACAGATAATATATAACCTATACCAGAACATCAGCAGAAAAGACTTTGACACAAGCTTCTTTGGGGTTTGTTAGATTTAGAACAGAGAGGAACCTTACTTACCTCTTCTGCATGAATACCACAAAGCTTGTTTCCTGACAGGAGCTTGTTTTTGAGGCTTTTGTTCTGAGAGAGGGGGAAAAAAAAAAATAAATAGACTTTTATTACTGAGAGTCGCTGAAATATTAACGGACATTTTAAATGTTTGATCATACCGATTTTATTTTATACATGGATAACACCTTCAAGCCACCAGCAAAGACACAGATAAGAAGACGAGACAGATGCATCGTGGCACAATATCGTCTCTTACGGAATTCTAAAAGGCTATGACTTCGCATTAAAACCTGCTTTCACGGAACAGGATGGCACATAGAAACCTCCCAAAACACTCCAGCAGCTGGAGGCAATTTAGGTTGGATATGCCAGGGTAAAATAGGAAAGAAAGAACCCTCTAATCCTTACCTGGTGTCAATTGCATAGCTCAATATCATTTTCAGTAAATCATTATAACAACTGAGTAATAGGGCCAAGATATCATCACTCGACCTTGATGATCAAATTCATAGGGTTTTTTTTGCTAAATTTCATCATTTAAAACTGCAAGTAATCAAAAACTTTAGAAGGTGAGCTCCCTTATAGCATTTTGCCAACTCAATATGTTCTTTCATGTAGGAGTTTTAAATGTATTTCTTCTCATTTTCAGGGAAAATAATAAACTTGGATAAAATGAATTTTCAATGGTCTGGTAATTCTTTCTGCGCTCCTCACTCATATTAGCCCATAGTTGACAGTCAAGGGTAAAGATTTCTCTACAGTGTGAACACATTTCAAAACTGTTCAGAAACATAAGTATTCAATAAGCAGATCTTCAAGTGCTGGACATGACATGCTTACGCTAAAAAGAAATGAAAAGAACATGAAAACCAACTTCTCCTGTGCTAACAAACTGTAAACATCCCTACAGAAACCTAGTCCATCGCATTTCAGGAGTGCACATTTATTACTGAATAGCGAAAGCTTTCTTGAATATTGTGCGCAAGAACAAGCTGGCCTTAGAGAAAAAAGGGTAATTCCATCCAGGACATCACTGCAAATTTAGGTCCACATCCCACTGAAAACACTGGAAGCTTTATTTCCAAAATTAGAAGCTTGTAGTTTTTCTTGAAAAAACCTCTCTCATTCAAGCAAATGCAAAGGAACTAAAATTCCATTTGAACCCTCCTTTGCACAATTCCAAAATAAGGAGAAGATACAACGTCATTTCACACGTTTTGCTGTTGCTACTACTGTGCACCAATACACGTCGCTGCAGAAACAATAAATCTTTTCCAGCTCTTTGACACAGGTGCCCACCGTTCTGTAACGCAACTAAAAGGAATCAGGATGTTACTTGGAATGAGACAACCCAGATTCTGCCTCAGAAAACGGGATTTGCAAAGGGCTGGGAGCAGGGAGGGAGAACAAATGATGTTCTCGTAAGTGTCACAGTTGATTACTTTTTGTTCTTTATTTGAAAATGATGTTGTAGCTCATCAAAGAGCAGCGCCTTATTGTACTAACCACTGTAGACATACAGAAGACGACAACTGGCTCTGCACAAAGGGAACTGGGCAGCAGATACAAGAAGAACAAAGATAAACCAAATAGAAAGCAAAGAGGCGACACAGACCCAGCACATCTACTGCTCACCAGGGGTGCATCTAAAGAGCTACGCTGTACTGTGGTCACGCAGCAGATGTGGTTGGTTTCACGTAAAAGGTCAGCATCACCTCTTGGGGTGATGGCCAAACAGCTGTGCCAACGGCACTGCTTAATTAAGGAAATGCACTTAATTAACACAGGAAGTCAAGTCATCACTTTCTTTGGACTAACTAGCTTCATTATCCTCCACTCCCCCTCAGCCTGGCCATGGTTGGCTTAAGTAACAGACTCTACTCGTATTTCAGAACCAAAGTAAGAATGAGTTGTAATCCTTAAATTTTTACTCATTTATGTTCCTTTGGGCAAGCATGAGCTGCTATAAGAAATACTTCTGTTAATACGTTAACAGTTCGCAAGTAACTTCTACGCATGTTGCTTTGAGAAGCCCCTGCAGTAACCCAGAATGTGAAGAACTGAATGCCTACCCCTTTGAAAGGACACACATTTATTAGATGGCTCTCACGATTTCCAGTTTTTGTGACAAAGTAGCCTGGCAACAGAATATAGTTCAAAACCAAAACACGATGAAAATATTTTAAGTTAGGAGATGGACTCTGTTTTAGAGATTTAGGTAGGTTTAACAGGATTTACCAATACTGTCTCATTATCCAGTCTACTAGCAAAAAAACCCAGCCCAAGGTTACCAGCATGTAGGCAAAACAGACATGATTTAATCTGCACTTAGTGCTTTAGAAATAAGAGCAGGCATTAAATTATCAAGAGCATAATAAGCAGGAGCTTGTCAGAGGGAAATGACAACTTCTTGCTTACAATGTGAGCGTTTATGTTACTTAGCAAATAACATGTCACTGTCAAATTCAGCTTTGCGTCCTGATTAATAGTGATAATTTTCTATAGCAGAATGTGACGTTTATCAGTAAAAACATGTGAAGTATAATAGAGCCTGATTTGATCGAGATTCTGAATTAAATGCTTCAAAATGAAGGGTCCGATCAGGTACACATTCTGTAAATTTGCTAGAAAGGGGCTATTCAAAATCAGATTAATCCGTGAGATTTTTAGGTTACAAATTCTTGTTGAGTCAGGAGAGAAGTTCTGACTTCTAAGTCATAGATAAGGATTCAAGATGACGCTTCTTATTTTCCTATTAAGGATCCTTCAAAGAACAACAACAAATAAGTTGAACTAATTTTACACAGTGAAATTCTAGTTCTGGTGAACTAGAACTTTACACAGTTTTTATTTCAAACATTTTATTTGTTGTGAAGTACTTGAACGGAAAAGGTCTTGGACATTTCAAGTTTAAAAAGCAATAAAAGTTTAAGGAATGAATTAAGTATCTGTAAACATATCTTTAATAGCCTCTTTTAAAATTATATAGAATAATGGTTGTAATTAGACACAGCCTTTTAGATTTGGAGAAAGGATACCATTATATTCAAACTCAATAGGTATTTTAATGTATTTGAACATCTTGGAAAGCTTATAGTACAAACAGTTAGCTGGGGTAATCATATCATTAAGCCTAGTTACTGTAGCATCTAATTCTTAATTCACTAAATCTTTTAACTCATTTGCACCGGTAGTTTCAGTACATCCCCGAATTCAGGTGCAGAAAAGTGCTGTCAGTGGTTGCCACATGCAGGAATCTTGTTGTCACTTCCCATGCAGTCGATTCTTACTGTCCTGGAACCTACACTCAAGAAATGATACCAAACGTGAGCATGGCACGTGGCAGAGCCCTGGCACAGGCTGCCCAGAGAGGTGGTGGAGTCTCCGTCTCTGGAGACATTCCAAACCCGCCTGGACACGTTCCTGTGCCACCTGCTCTGGGTGACCCTGCTCTGGCAGGGGGTTGGACTGGATGATCTCCAGAGGTCCCTTCCAGCCCCTGCCATTCTGTGATTCTGTAGAGTGTCTATCAGTGTCCTCCAAAAAAGTGAGAGCTCTCAATGACAACTTGTCAGATGCGTTAACGTATTCTTCACAGAGCTTCCATACTGAAAATAAAAAGCTTTCTGCCTCATTCCTAAATAGATTCGTCAGTCAGTCCTTGGGCATTTTTTTTCCCCTTTCCTCTTACACTGACATAACATTTGCATATTTTGTTTGAGTTCTGATTTTATTTTCAATATGTGAGATCAGGCTTAACAAAAGCTGAATTCAATACAAGAATATTGACAGTAACCCTATATTTAGGTTGCCTAAAGATCTCCCACAGATAGAAAAGCACACAGAAGGAGCTGTAGCGTCAAAGCTGCTTTCCCAGTCTGCCTTTGGAACGTGAAAGGAAAAAAAAACCCTTACTCACTCTGTTCCTAACTTTAGAAAATAATCCCTTCACTTCTGTCATTTATTCTCCTGAATCAAAGGCTGGTAACCAGCCAAAATAATCACCAAACCTCTGAAGAGACGCGCTTGTATTTTACTACAAAAGCAGCAATCTCTACCATGACAGTCTGAGCACATCACTTCTACAGAGGAGGAGAGAGGGAAGAAAAATACAGAGAGGGGACTAGCTTTCTGTTCTCGGAAAACAATTACCATGACGCCATGGCCCTTTCTTTTCACAGAGAATTTTACTTATTTTTATCTCAATAAAATTCAGGTCTCCTTCCCTCTCCTATCTCCTTCTCTCTACAAGATCAATGCATAATGGCAGAAAGGTGTAACAGGGTTTTTTTTTGTTTTGTTTTTTTTTAATTCCCATCTCCCTATTGTAAAACTTGGACAAAGACTTAAAAAGAAAAGCACAAACTATACACTTAAAAGCTCTTTAACAGTTCCACTTTTAGTTCCTTCCTTTTCTGCAAACTCATTTTATTACAATCATTAATTATATAGCTTCACATTGTATTTTTCATAATATCCCCTCTTCATTTAGCATACACAATAAACACCTCACGAGGCAAGAGTCACGGTTTATAGGCATGGTTAAATGTGACAAACTACAGGGGATTTATCATCATTGTAAATCTGAAGTTTTGGGCATTAACATTTATCTGATGTACCGACTACTCTACTTACAGAAGGGCAAAATTATGCCACTGACATAAAAGGCACAGATTTTCATATGTCATTTCTTGAAGTCAGGTTATCTTGACCTCTGGCCACACGGGTGAGTGCTTTAATACTCTTCTGTTTATGTTTCATCATTTGAAACACCAATATTACCTCTTTGAAACAGCATCAAGGTCTCGACCCAGGCTGAAAAAACTACACGATGTAGACACCGTCAGTCCAAAACAAGTTCAGTTTGCCTGCTAGCTTCTGAAGGCATGAGGACACAAAGCATGTTCAAGGAAAGAAAATCACTTGCTCTCTCAGAAAATTATTCCCAGCAATCAACTTCAATTCAGACATTTTATCTGAGGTCTGACAGCAGTTATTTGTTGTATACAAGATAAATTTTGGCTCTGCCTCCCCTTGATGAATAGCGCAAATCAAACCATGAGCTCCTGCTCATCATTGGAACATTTCTCTCTTATGGGCACCCTATTGAAAAAAAAACCACCATAAACCCAAGATCAACAAAAAAACCTGGACTCTGCTCAGGAGGCGTGTCAGGGCCAATTGCCAAGATGAACTGTTTTCCATCTCCAAAGTGGTTCACTGCGCCCTTAGGAGAGAAATCAGAAGACAGCAGCAGACCAAAATCAAATATCTGGGCTTATCTGATATCACAATGTATCGGTACCCATTTTGCTTTGGATATTAGCTTTGTATTTCACGTTTTATACAGCATGAAACGGTGCGACTGCTTTAGTCCCAGCAGGGTTGGCTCAGCCCTTCATCTTTCTGAGACAGATAAATTGAGTTTCCTGCATTCTACTATGTGAGGTTTTTCACATAAGACCTTAAGAACTGCAGTTCTACCTTTCCTTTATGGCCAGTGAAGACACTGTGACTTCTTGTAAGAGGAGGAGTTTGCCTTGATATCCTTGAGGATGTCTGAGTTTCTTTTCTCTGCAGTTTTTCAGTGCTCAAGAGTGCCCAGCAGTCTCTGCTCCATCAGCGTACTTTAGTACTGGTGATGCACATATGACCTGCGTGTTTTTCAGATCTGTCTGGACCTAAACTCTGGATCTAAAGCACCATTGTCCTTCTAGCTCTGGATTCCTGGGAAAAGCCCACTTTCACCATGCCCAGGGCTTCAGCCTCTCTATGCCCAGAAATGCCCTCCGACACCTCTGCCTGCGCCGTGTTTAGGAGGCACATCCAAGACCCAGAAGCTGACAGCCCAACCGGGTAACCCCGGCAAATACGTCACAAATGAAGCTGCTGTAAGCTTAGACATATTTGGACTTTTAATGACCTGTTTTGTTGGTTTGGGTTTTTTTCTGTGACCCGTTCCCCTGCCCTACACTCTTACACTACGGATAAAGGCTCACAAGGGCAAGCTTCCCCCAACAAACTGGATACGTTTCTTGCCCTCTGCAAATCTATCCCGTTTAACACTAGAAGCTGCTATTTTTCCTCCCGCATTTCAGGTAGTCCAGCTGAGCTGAAGGAGCTTCTAAGCAACACACTATTTCAGCTTTTAGGAAGAATTTTGTGTTGGGTGCCACAGGTACAACTCTTTAGAAGCACACTATTTCCATGAATCCCCAGGCGTGCAGGGGGAGCCCAGACACCAACACAGTCTTCTAGTGAACTTTGGCTGTTTAGATGAGAAGTGCTGTGTCCGCAGCTTCTTCCAAACGTCAACCTGGAATAACTTGTGCTCCAGGGAAGCACGCAGAGAAAAGGAAGGGCAGAGTCAGGAAATATACCCAGGCATGTAGAGCTCCCTCCTGAGAAAAACAGGTTTTGTTAGTTAGTATCCCTTCTTCTTTGTGCGTATATGACATAATAAAAGAGTTGCTGTAACAATGACAGCACAATGTTGAATGAGCCAGACTAAGAAAATATAGAATAACAATAATAAAAAGAAAATTATATATTTGGACTATTAGGGTGGGTTTTTTTTTTTTTTCAATCTCTTTACCTCTTTCTCTAAATGTAAACATGAGAGGAAAATATACATATATATCTTGAAAGTCATAACAAGCTAACCCATTGCAGCATCTTGGATTGGATTGAGTATAGTCAGTAATTTTTGGTCGCATTCCCACCTGATCATGCAAAAAAACTGGGAAATATGACACAGGAAAAAAATGCAGCACATGTTGAGATTTGACTCTGTCCTAAATATGGAACAGATCAGGGTGAAAACGCGAGCTTGCCTACCACTCGAAGGCAAGCAGCAGCTTCGAGGCAGTCAGAAGGTTTTCTATAACTAAAACACCACCTTTCTTCTCTTGGACAACAATATTGTTAGGCAAACACAAAGTCATCTTTGATCTAACCTTCCTCACATACATGCTCTTTTCTCAGAATCTTCATATACTTCAACGTTTTGATGGTTCCACGCAGAAAGCCTAAACACTGGCTTCTCCATAAAAGCTCCTCCCTACAAAAACTGATGGTTTAAATGGGACTTGTGCCTCCAAAGCACAGATCATTGACAGCCTGCTTGCATTGAAAATGTGCAATGTTAATGTTTAGTGACTTAATAGGAAGGTTTAATTCGCAGCCTTGTTGCCATCAGTATTAGTATTTGCATCACTCAACTGCCTAGATAGCCTGGTGCAGACCAAACCCCAGTCATCCATAGATGTGCAGCTCTTCTTGTGTCCGAGACTTCATTCGAGAACACGGGTAAGCACAGGAGCACCAGAATAGCACGAGACTCTCCTCCCCTGCCTAAGATGAAGTGTTTAAGTGCTCTTCAAAGGCAGCTGGATGTAAGACGTCCTCCACCCTTGTTAGTCGCTGACAAGCCATCGGCATTCTGAGCAGGATTAGAGAACTGCTGCTGTGTCCAAAACTTTAACGTTTTTACAGAATGAGTTAAGATGCTGATTTTCCACAGCAGTCTCTCCTATTAAAAACGTGCGATGGCATCTAAGGAATCAAGACACTTTAGGACTCAATTATTTATGGTTGTTATTAGAAACACTTGTGCTCTGAATTCAAGAGAAATTCATAATGCAGTTACTCAGCCACCAGCTATCGGGCAGTCTCTGGGACTAGCTCTTCTTCAGGTAAAAAAAATGGCTGAAAAGCTCTTTAAAAATTCTGATCAAATCAAAACCACTACTTTAAGTAATGACTACTGTATTTAAACTATTTGCACTGCCGTTTAAAGATGTGGGGTTTGCTTTTCATCCTTTTTAGCTTGTATTTTGAATTGCGTGTCTCCAAGTCACAATAAGTTTTGCTCTACACCTCTCAGCTAAGGTGAGATTTATTTCCTGCCCAGTTCCCGCAATTACAATCACTTGGAGAATGATGCCTACTCAGAACGCTGCAGTTCGTTCATGGTGAACAGCCGTTTGGGAGCTATCCTCATTCCTTCTGTTTGCCAGCTGGAATTTAGAGGCTTCACTATGACCTGTAAGGAGCTTCTCTCTCCCTGCTATCACCTCCACGTATGAATAAAATAAAAACCTAATGTCCAATCTGAACTTTCCCCGGCACAGCTTCATGCCATTTCCACGTGTAAATACATAAACATGAATAAAATGAAATTTAAAACCAAAGAGAATGGAGACAGATGATCTGCACCGTAAAGGGAAGTGTATAGTACACTGATACTTCTTTAATACTTGGGAACTTGCGTCACTCTTCCTTAGTCCAAAGCTTTTCTTCTTATCCGAAATAACTGAAATTTGGCAACATTTCACACTTGCTAAAACACGGACCTGAATGTTAATATTCAGCCAGAGTTTGCAAATAGGTACCCACGGACAAAAATGTTGTTTTTAGAAAAAATAAAGCAAGTTCCTGACTGACTATTATTGTTTATAGGGTTAGGATGCAATATCGAATGTTGATACACACAAGCTTTTCTATGCATGTCTAAAATAGTTCAGAAGGGAAAGAAAAATATCTCTTATCTCTCATCACTCATAAACAATGGATTTTTGTGTTCCAGCAATGAATCGTTGTACTGGACCGAGTATTCTTTTTTTCCAGGCTGTTTTTTGCTTTCGGATTGCAAGGGGTCAGGGCCATTTATTTTCCTTATCTCTGAGTAAAGATAGCTCATGACGGGAAGGTGGTACACAAAAATATTTATTGGACTGTTTTAATTTACCACTACACCTTTCTGTCATTTCAGCAGGACTTTGTTATGGGAAAGCAAATACCATTTCTGATTCTTTCCACGTCAGATATTCTAATTAAAAACATAGCAGCATATTAAATACAGAATCCCGTTTTACAGAACTTCTGTGTGAAATGAAGGGTAATTGCCTATGCCACGCAGGATTATCTAGAGAAGAAACCTGACAATTCTTTGATCTCTCCCTTTGGTAGAGGTGGCTGAGTGCCCGGGGGATGGTTTGTGGGATCAACAAAGCAGAACACCTAGTTAGGCAGAAGTTAGCCTGAAGCTCCTTCTTTTCATTTGCCTGACATTTGTGAACAGAATGGTGAAAAGAAGGTGGTGCTGCTGCGAGCTGCAGGTTAGGCTTAAAAAAAAAAAAAAAAAACCCACACAAAAAACCTCAGTGAGAGCTCTATTAAAGCAAGGCGACAGAAATGAAAAGAGCATGCTTCATGCGAGCAAACGTGTAAATAACAATAATCTACATACAAAATTCAGTCCTGACTTTCAAAAAACCCAAGCTCCTCTATCATTAGAAGAGTGAAGGGTCAAACTGGTTACATTCTGCTCCACAACTTCACTTTTTCTGCTGTACCAGCGGCAGGGCATGAAATGCTGCATTAAGCATATTTTAGATCCTTGCCCATTTGCATCCCAGAATTGTCAACATCTGTCTTAAAACGTAAATGGCATAGTTATGAAAGGAGAAGGGCAGGAGATGACTAAGGAATACATTTATGCTGCTCTCTGTGGAGCCATATCACTCAGGTTCGCTTTAATATTAATAGGCTCTGTCTCCTGAATTCTCTCAGTAGCAGCGCATTGAGTATTTGTTGTTACACAACTTTTTTGGCCAATACGTTTAATTTTTAAGAGGTTTTGCAAGTACAATCTACAGACATATAAAATATATATCAGCTGTTTTGAAGAAGGTACTATAGTATTTTTCAATCAGGAAATAGATATCCCTGAGGCAGTCTGACTGGCTTGATTCACGTATTAAACATATCTCCACCATGCTGTGCTCGTTCGATATACCGAGAGATAAGTACCTACGTAACAAGTACAAGATAATACCTTCTTCTTGCCTCTGACCTGGTATGGTCTACCCCCACTTATAGAATACAAAGTGATCTCCAGAAGTATAATAATTTTCATGCTAGAATATTTCATCACTTTCTAAAATATTATTTTAAATTCACAAATTCCATGCCGGCGTTATCACCCCTGCTCCAGGGTTGGGAAGGTGAGACTTTTGTAAGGGCAGAGTTCATACCAGGAGGCAACGCAATGCATCTTTGGAACAGATGAAATAGAAATGAGTTCACTTTCTCTTGTGCCTTGATAAGCAAATCATGGTAGCAATTTATCACAACCAGTAGATGTGTAAGAAAACCATAAGGCACACACATGTGTCTTCCAAACATCAGAAGCGTAACCCAAACACCATCCACTGTCCTACTACATCAGTTGCAGGCAGCAACACAAGTTCTACTGATGTTTGAAGCTGGCAGGACGTGAAATACCTTCAGCCTTGAAGCATTAGTAGGGAGACTGTACTGTCTATAAGCAGCACGGAGTAAATCAGTAAATAGCTCACTTAATAATGCAAATGTAGTCACGGAACAGTTTGCATAGGTAATTAGGGGTATTCTTACTCTCCTGGCACAGAGCTCAATTAAAGATTAATGATGATTTGATTAATTTCCTAAAAGTCATTCCACAAGATGACAAGAAGTCAGGAGTAGGATCTAATTCAGAGGATCCAACACATTTTTTCAGCCATTAACACTTTTTCTTCAGGAATCAGTGACCTACCCATGATAGTGAACTTACCTTTTCATACCAGGATCCCTCCTCTTGGGAAGGAAGGAGGACGGGAGTATATCCTAATTTAAACTGTGCCATTTTCCCACGTTTTTGAAAAGTGTTTCCCCCCGTTTAAGCTCAGTACAGCAATATACACATCTTCATATTGGCCTCCTAAGGGTTCTTATGAAAAAATAAAAAAAGGCTCTGAGCACAGCTTAAACTTCTTTGGTTTCTGAGAGCAAATAAGATATATCTATAAACTAACTAAATATTTTTCAGAAAGAAATAAAAGCCAGTAAGAATATTTCAGTGAAAAACTGAAAAAGTTAAAGATCGTCTTAGAAAAAGTTGAAGACAGTATTCCTTGGTACTTATAAGAGATTCTAGTCAACCAAGAGGACGTGGGACATTCTTCCTCTAAGGACATCTGGAATAGAAGGCAATCTGCCTGGTCATCTGCTAATCAATTCCTATTTCTAACAGGAGTATCTCCTTTCCGTTAATGCTGCCATGACTATGGACATGAGCGAATACCTCAAAGTCAAGGGAGGGTTTCAGTGAGACTTGTGGTCATGCTCTAAAATAGTAACAACTTCATATTACAAAATAAACATTTTCTTAGTCATTTTTAGAAGTATTTTATGTGATAATGCAAACTTCTTTGAAATTATTCCAACAAAACGTATTTGTCTGTAGATAAACTATCACTTTTTTCATTTGATGACTTGATTCGGTATCATTGTTCAGCAACACACAAAGGGAATTTCTTGATCGTTTACCTCAGACAATACATAAGTAAACAACAGAGGTTATACTATGTAACTGTGAAATTACACGGACCACAAGTCTGAATTACATTAAAAAGGACAAAGCCCCAAATATTTAAAGTATCAAAACACATGTGTTGGTTTCCACTCTCAATATCTACCCAACTGCCTATAACATTTGGCAAAAACTACCGCCAAAATTTGGCAGTGAATGGTGCCTACAAAAGAAAAGCATATGCTTCCTTCTTCAGAAAAACACGTTATTAGTACTTCGCTATATCTTTTAATATACACTGAAAAGTAAGGCAGAATTCAGAAGTCTTTTCCGCTCTAACCAGACTGTTAGTCTTTACTGTTGTCTCCTGGCATCCTGCTTTTGTGCACATTCCAAATGTCATCTATTACTGATAATGTTCTCTGAACAGCTGCATTGATGTGTGAGCTGTAAAAAGTAATTTGCCTCAAAGTACTGGGGCCATTTACTGTATTTAAATGTCAAAAAAAAAAACCCCAACATCTATAATTCTTGATGAACTTCACATTTTGTTCCATATTGTTTCTGCAACAAAACAAGTTTCAGATTGCTTGACACCAAAACTTTCTCTAAACCTATTTTCATAAATTAGGTCATAATCAAGTCAGTTCAAGTTACTATTAGCAATATACAACAGAACTTCAGCCATAAGTCCAGCTATTTTGCAATGTTCATCATGTTGAAATAGCGTTCCATAACCAGCATCTTCCCTTTCTTTGCCATACTTTCACCATCCCAAAGCAGAGAAATGGCAGAATATATTTCATTGTGATCCATTTTCATAGAATCATAGAATCATAGAATCATAGAATCATAGAATCATAGAATCATAGGGTTGGAAGGGACCTCTGGAGATCATCTAGTCCAACCCCCCTGCCAGAGCAGGGTCACCTAGAGCAGGTTACACAGGAACACGTCCAGGTGGGTTTTGAATGTCTCCAGAGTTGGAGACTCCACCACCTCTCTGGGCAGCCTGTTCCAGTGCTCTGCCACCCTCAGGGTAAAGAAGTTCCTCCTCATGTTTAGGTGGAACTTCCTATGTTCCAGTTTGTGCCCATTGCCTCTTGTCCTGTCCCCGGGCACCACTGAAAAGAGCCTCGCCCCATCGTCCTGACACCCACCCTCTAAGTATTTATAAGTGTTGATAAGGTCCCCCCTCAGGCGTCTTTTTTCCAGACTGAAGAGACTCAAATCCCTCAGCCTTTCCTCATAAGAGAGGTGTTCCAGTCCCCTAATCATCTTGGTAGCCCTCCGCTGCACCCTTTCCAGCAGTTCCCTGTCCCTCTTGAACCGGGGAGCCCAGAACTGGACACAGTACTCCAGGTGCGGCCTCACCAAGGCAGAGTAGAGGGGGAGGATGACCTCCCTCCACCTGCTGGCCACGCTCCTCTTGATGCACCCCAGGATGCCATTGGCCTTCTTGGCCACAAGGGCACATTGCTGACTCATGGTCATCCTGTTGTCCACCAGGACTCCCAGGTCTCTTTCCACAGAGCTGCTCTCCAGCAGGTCAGCACCCAACCTGTACTGGTGCATGGGGTTGTTCCTCCCCAGGTGCAGCACCCTACACTTGCCCTTGTTGAACTTCATAAGGTTTCTCTCTGCCCAGATCTCCAACCTGTCCAGGTCTCTCTGTATGGCGGCACAGCCTTCCGGTGTGTCAGCCACCCCACCCAGCTTGGTGTCATCAGCAAACTTGCTGAGGGTGCACCCTATCCCCTCATCCAGGTCATTGATGAATATGTTGAACAGGACTGGACCCAGTACTGACCCCTGGGGAACACCACTCGTCACTGGTCTCCAACTAGACTCTGTGCCCCTAATCACAACCCTCTGAGCTCTATCTTTCAACCAGTTTTCTATCCACCCCACTGTCCATTCATCTAACCCACACTTCCTAAGCTTCCCTATGAGGATGCTGTGGGAGACCGTGTCAAACGCCTTGCTTAAGGCAAGGTAGACCACATCTACCGCCCTCCCCTCATCTATCCATCTAGTCATGCCATCGTAGAAGGCTATCAGGTTAGTCAGACATGATTTCCCCTTGGTGAATCCATGCTGAGTACTTCTGATAGCTTTCCTTTCCTCCATGTGCCTTGAGATGACACCCAGAACGAGCTGTTCCATCATCCTTCCAGGGATGGAGGTGAGGCTGACCGGCCTGTAGTTCCCTGGCTCCTCCTGCTTGCCTTTCTTGAAGACTGGAGTGACATTGGCTTTCCTCCAGTCCGCAGGCACCTCGCCTGTTCTCCAGGACTTTTCAAAGATGATGGAGAGCGGCCCAGCAATGACTTCTGCCAGCTTCCTCAGCACTCTCGGGTGCATCCCATCAGGGCCCATGGACTTGTGAATATCTAGATGATCTAATTGGTCCCTCACTTTTAATTGTCCTTTGATCATCTTTGATGAGTTTTGATAAGATCAGAAACCTTAAACTTTTAGGGAAATTTTCAAAATAAAAATACAACGTTTCAGCCAATCTACTAGACTAGCTTTACTGTGGTGACCTCTCAAGCATAAATGTACACTTTGCACTTTTGTAAATAGTAATGTCTGTAGTTACACTGAAATGGTGCAATAAAGACAAACAACGAATTAAAAGAAAGAACAAGCTTGGAATATCAAAGATATGTGTTCAACTCCGTACACAAACAGAAGGAGAGGCCAGATGGGAAAAGCTTTGCCTACCTTAACCTCACAGACCATGTGTTAGACAGATGTAAAGATCTGTACAGCCAAAACGTGTCAAGACAAAACGTGTTTTTAAATAGAAAGCAACCATAGCCATGAATAATCTCAGGTGGAATTGCAATCTTACAATTACAGGCCGTATAAATTGCACCTTGTTTCCAAGGTATAATTTCAACAATGAAAGACGCACACTTTCTGGAGGGAAGCCACCACTTGGTCAGATGGACTGGTGAACATTCCCAGGTACTTTATCTACCAGTGATGGCCTGCATATGCAGCTGCTCATAGTGACCATGAAAAGGAGTCTAGATTTTCCCCTGACATCCAAGTGATAGTCTAGATTTTCCCCTTGCGTCATCCACGTAAAGGCCATTTGGAAAGCGTGGCAAGACCTAGTAACAGAGAACAGAACATGCACATCAATGGAAGTTGTAGGATTTACTGAGCATTCACCTCCCGAAAACAGCCAGAATCTGTAAAGTAGGACTAAGGAATTATTCCCCCTACATCAGGTAGCAATGAAAAGACCTCGCTTTCAAGGCCTGACTTTGAAAGCTGTGTTAGAAAATTATTTAAAATCTTCTCTGAAGAAGTCTGAAAGGAACTGCATGATTTTACCTCTGCCCTTGAACGGCATCACAGTTTAAAATACTTCGAGCAGAAAGCATACTTGGGTAAACAACGCAGCCAGAAAAACAATGCTATGCTCTTACCTTCCGCGCTAGAGACTGCTCTGTCTTTTAAGCACAGGAAAGCAGTTTGCAGATGGAAACTTCATATAAATCTGTTATTCCTTAATTTAATCATTGCAAAAAAAAAAAAATCAGTGTCAACTGTCAATACGTTATCACTCAAAATTCTGTCTCACTCAATAGGTTGATAAATGGTATCTACAAAATCTATTTGGCTGTGTTTTCTGTAGCTTAAGTGCAGTCTATGTACATTGGAAAGGTATTTTTAGGACTGGAAACATGCTTTATGAGAAACAGAGACTTGCTATTTTCTAGATTTATGATCTTTTTTATTTTGCTGGATAGAACATAGGCATATTAATCATAATAGCAATTATTTCGATATTGATTCAACTAAACCTTCACAGGACCTTTTATGCTAAAAATAGAACAAAAAAAGATCCATGGAGTAAGAAAGTGATAGCTCTTCACTTCTCAACACTATGAATGTGCATAAGGAATGTTTATGTTCCTGCTTGAGATTATCATGATACAAAATATTTTGCTGAACGTGGTAACCGATGCCTAAAATTACACTGGAATTAATGCCTGGTTGCACTTTCTCCAGATTCCTTCTGGATTCAGAACCAGGATGGGAAAACACTACTTGCTGATGGATTGGAAAAATTGAAGAAAGTTTATGCATCTGGAGAACTATCATAAATGCTTTAAAAACCTCACCTGGTTGGGACTAAAATGTTGCACACCTCAAAATAAAAAAAAAGGAAGGCAAATCTACCCTAAGACCGGTGAGGAAAACCAGAAGAGAATCAGGAAAACCAGAAGAGTCTCGGACAGATAGTCTATCCTTTGAGGACTGCATCGGTACGTGCAATGTCAGTCAGGAGCTGAACGCATCCCCTGCCCCCAGACATCAGTTAGCAGTGGCTGGCTAATCACATCAAGCACACACTGACACAGTAAGTGATGACAAAGCTGTGTATAAAACAAAACAAAACCGTAAGACCAAAAGGAGGAGAAGGGAAGTAATTAATTTGTCTGTCTGGTGATTTAAGGAGACTGCGCACCGGGTTCATCATTCCTGTGTAGAGCCTTGCATTAACGAACACTGAAATTTTCATGCAACTGCAGGAAATTTATGACCCACCCTGAGATTCCAACTCTGGGAGTTGGCAAATGCAGCTGTAACTGTGGAGAACATTGTTGTAGCGTTCCCCCAACATCAAAGGCTTCACAATCCTAAAGGCGTCTGGCTAGCTGAATAAAGTACCAGAAAATGCAGCAAAGCAAAAGAAATGACAAATACACATTATTTATCCCTACAATACATTAGGAAAACCCATGCGCGCACACAGAAGCAAAAGATATGAATGATGCCTCCTCTACAAAGGCTCTAGGGAGAGGTAAATGATGTAAAACAACCCAGTACTGTTTACTGCTCCCATAAGAGGAAAAAGCTTACACAGACAGCAAAAGGCCAAGCATGTCAACTACGTGCTCATTAGGTGCAGATTCTGGAGTGACATGAAAACAGTGAAATAAGCTAGTAAGAGTCAAGAAAAAGCAATAAGCACAAAACCAGTGCGAGAGATCCATCTTTTCTTCATTATGGATCCCAACTAGCTGCTCTAAAGTCAAGTAGTTTAACTGGAATTACTTAACTGATTTAATTACACTGCTTTAATGCTGAGTCAGACAGCAGGGCTTTTTGGGGTTTGCATTTTTCAACGTCGTATCAAATCCAGGTTGCAAACAAGTCACACACAAAAAGCTGTAACCACACCGGTAAATATTTAAATACATACATGCTTGTTCATCTTCTCTCTCTGCTCTCTAGTCCTTCAATCCACAGTATTAAAGCCCCCCATATGTCTGCCACGGGGCTTCTGGGCAGGTCTCAACATTCCGCAGCTCACCTTTAACTCACAGACTCACAAAATGAGAACTGTCCGGTCGCATCTCACTGAGATCATGGAAGATCTAGGCTTGGCTTCTTTCTTAATAACAGCAGATCCAACACACACCCAGAGCGTGGTGGTGAATGGAGTTAAATCCAGTTGGTCATGAGTGGTGTTCCCCAGGGCTCAGTATTTGGGCCAGTTCTCTTTAATATCTTTATCAATGACCTGGAAGAGGGGATTGAGTGCACCTCCACTAAGTTCGCAGATGACAACAAGTTGGTTGGGAGTGTTGCTCTGCTTGAGGGTAGGATGGCTTTGCAGAGGGATCTGGACAGGCTGGATCGATGGGCCAAGGCCAATGGCATGAGGTTCAACAAAGCCAATTGCCAGGTCCTGCACTTGTGTCACAACAACCCCAAGCAACGTTACAAGCTTGGGGAGGAGTGGCTGGAGAGCTGCCTAGCAGAAAGGGACCTGGGGGTGTTGGTCAACAGCTGGCTGAATATGAGCCAGCAGTGTGCCCAGGTGGCCAAGAAAGCCAACAGCATCCTGGCCTGTATCAGGAACAGCGAGGTGAGTAGGACTAGGGAAGTGATCGTCCCCCTGTACTCGACAATGGTGAGGCCCCACCTTGAATACTGTGTTCAGTTTTGGGCCCCTCACCACAAAAAAGACATTTTGGTGCTGGAGTGTGTCCAGAGAAGGGCAGGTGAGGGGTCTGGAGCACAAGTCTGATGAGGGGCGGCTGAGGGAGCTGGGGTTGTTCAGCCTGGAAAAATGGAGGCTGAGGGGAGACCTTCTCGTTCTCTGCAGCTACCAGAGAGGAGGGCGTAGAGAGGTGGGGGTCGGTCTCTTCTCCCAAGTAACAGGCGATAGGACAAGAGGAAACAGCCTCAAGTTGCGCCAGGGGAGGTTTAGACTGGATATGTGGAAAAATTTTCACACTGAAAGGGTTACTAAGCATTGGAACAGGCTGCCCAGGGAAGTGGTTGAGGCACCAGGGAAGTGGGTGAGGCACCATCCCTGGAGGTATTTAAAAGACGGGCAGACATAGTGCTTAGAGATATGGTTTAGTGGTGGGTTTTGTCAGAGTTGGGCTGATGGTTGGACTAGATGATCTGAAAGGTCCCTTCCAATCTAGGCAATTCTACAATTATCTGATTCCATATATACATCTTTTCAAAGGGGTGCTCTAATCCTGGAATTTCTGGTATTTTAGGGTCATGGAAGGAAAAGTCTAGAAATTTAAATCCCCTCTATAAAAATTTTTCCACTTTGCACAAAATGCAGGAACATTCAGGACACGCATTCCTAAAACAGTACTCACAAAAATCTGTGCAGGATTAATTTTTCATCTTTTTTTTTTTTTTTTTTGTATTATTCAACCGTACTTTATATTTCAATACCTATTAGATTTTTTCTTTTTTATTTTAGTTGAAACTAAGCATTAACACGTTTGAACAAGAAAGCAAATTTGACAGTCAGCAGATTTCACATTAATACTTGTCTTGGAAAAGAAAGGATGTAAAAATGTAATTTACCCAATCCGATGATATCAAATAGAATATTGGTCTGTCAGTCACAGGCAGGCAATCTAAGTAATGCATCTGCCCAGCACATTTAATAACTTTTATGCTCAGAACTATCTTAGAGATCTGGCTCTAGGTCACAGAAGGTGTACTCCTGAAACCTTCTTAAAGCTACAGCTGACTACGCATACTATTTAAAAGGGGTATGTTTTTATCTGCAAAATATATTGAAATATTTCTGAATGCAGCTGGATTTTCAGAGGGGAAATCTTTTAACGAACTTAATGCTCAACAGCTGCGTGACTGGGAATCCATAATTATTTCTCAAAAATCCAAATTCCTCATACGTGTCATTCCAGTCCTAGTGTGACCAGCAGAAGTAGGGAGGTGATTGTCCCCCTGTACTCAGCACTGGTGAGGCCACACCTTGGTTTATTTTACAATTTTAAAGAACGCACAGTAACCATGCGATAAGTGCTACCCAACTGACAGTCTTCTACATAGTACTTGCTCTGTGCAGAGGACGTAAGTCATCGTAAGCAACGCGGTGCAAATAAGACTACTATGAACCGGACACACACACGCGTCTCTTTCAAATGTAAATAAGTTGTGGCTTTACCCAAATGATAAAAACAAGAGTTGGCAACGCTCAATGAGAATCCGCATCAATTGAGAGAAAAATATTTACGTGTTTTCCACCTAAACAAGCCTTTTGGTGAAATGCAATGGCATAATACTGCTTTTAATTTAGCGGTGTATATTTTAGCAATCAAACTGGATCTGCTTTTGTTTGTTCCAAAAATACAAAGTTTAAGAAATCTTATTTTTTATCTGTTTGCAGCCATAGAAAGAGTCACCCTCTGACTCAGAAAAGGATGCAATTAACTATAACCGTATGAGTCATTTCATGGAGACAGTTCTTGTGTTGTTGGTGAAATGATGCTTAAAGGAGCAGCATGAAGCTTGGGAAAAAAAAACAAAATCAAAAAATCAGATTCTGTAGAGTGTACCAAGGAGGCATAGTGTATCGGTAGGGGGACTTTGCAGTAGTAATCCACGAAGAACACTAAATCGCTGCATCTTTACACCTGTCTCAGCAGACTGATTCTTTGCAATGTCATTTTATTTACATTTCTGCTAAAAATAATGTGCTCTTCACAATTAAATTCCATGCCACATTTTATCTTCTTGTGAAATTAAAATAAGGTGGCATCAGGTATCTTAGGTGAATGAGGATGGGGATTCGCAAGACAGCACTGTAGGAAGGAACTGTTGGTAGATAGCAGGTTACACCTTTTACCCAAAACTAATCAGCATCCATTGAACATTTTTTGGCAAATGAAGGAGGAGATCTTCAATCTCAAGTCCTGGATCTCCACTTCTTTTCTCCTAGGACTTAAACTTCATCACCATAAAATCTACGGTTTAAAGCCGAGCGTCTGGCTTTGGCCAAACCAAATACACTAAAGCTCATGGTTGTAACACACAAATGCACAGCAAGAAAAGATTTTTTTAAAAGAACAAATTATGCTATTGAGAATTCGGGGAGGAAAAAAAAAAAACAAAGTCCATTAAATTTAACCTGCCTACAGCCTCTATGCAGCAGAGAAAATGAGAAATTTACAGCATAGCAAGCGTTTGATTGAATACAGACAATACTTGGGAATTACCTCAGGAGCTTAATCGGGTTCATCTGGCCTCTGTGACTGCTGAAGCGACGGAGCAGAGCACAAGCAGGGAGGCTGACCGACTGTCCCATCTCCTCCTACTTCTTCATTTAGGCCAAGCGGAAGCCACAGCTAGCTACCAAACGAGGCGTCATCACATGCCTCCCGGGAATTTTGGTTTACACGGCCCTTTTACTACCTACTATCTTTTGCTGTCCACATACACCAACTTAAACGGAAAGCAGTTTCTTATTAGAAATCGACAAATTGGAAATTAAGAAAAGATAACCCTACCATCTGCATTCACCCCAACAATAAAACACCCTTGCTTTTGTCACAATTTTTTCTACCGTCTTGCTTGTTACGACGTACGGCTTTTAAAACAGAAATAAACAGCCAAGGAGAACGCTTATCCAAAGAGAAGGAAGTTGCTAATGGCTATTCTATTTCTTACGAAGAAGCTTCAATTTTTGGCTTCTTATTGTATCCGGGGACTTTACTACATAGGAAAAACTCCCCAAATCCCTTCTCATGCCTCCCAGTGGCACAGCACCCAAAGCCACGCAGCTGAAGCCTGCCGTGCCCACTGTTGTGCAGCACATCTCCCACTGAAACGTTATTTTACTGGGCAAGTAGACCTCCGTCCCAGTAACCTGCCTCTCAGTACGGGCCCTGGCATAAAATCCTTCACGTTTAAAGGTACTTGTTCTTGCAGAACACCAGCCAGCCATCGTCAAAATTAAGGACAGCAGGCAGGTACCACTTTAAGAAAGGCTAAAGGGATGCACTTCCATAGATTGGTACTTGAGGCAATTGCCAAGTCTAATTTTGAGAATGCGGATTTTCTAGCTCAGTGCTGTCCTGAAGTACTTTACATTTAAGATCAAATTATCTCCTTCAGTAAATGAGCTAAACTCCACTGAAATCAAGTGAAAAATAATTGTACATAAGTTCTGAAAAATCTGACACAAACAGAATAATTTAAGAATAAACAGAATAACGGAAAGATTTGAAGTTCTGGTACAAGAAATAAGATACAAGAAATAAGATCAGCAAAGCAATACTAGAAAGAGAACAGTTTCCTGAGCCACTACAGTTTTTAGTGAACCAACTGCTGGCATTTTGGTACCATCAAGCTATCTTCTAACATCACATTATGTTCTTCTACGCACATAAATATGTATGGAATCTATATGTAAAGAATGTTTTTGATTTAAACGTACGCACAAATACATACACACACATACGTGCACAAACACACGCACACGACCAGGAAGTGGACAGCTGACATACAGGGCAAAATTTATAGTCTGAAATAGAACAAATATTTTACACTTGAATTAAAGTAATCACAGTACATTAAAGCACAGCTTGTGGATAAACCATACCAATCTGACATTTTTACAATTTCTCTTTTTTAAGCCATGCAGACCTTTCCCGAGTTCATTTCTCTAGTTGATAAAACAAAAGACTATTCAGAGTTCCTTATTCACAAAAGAAAATTAAGACACCTTCCAGAACACTTTAAGCAGCATCTACTTGACAAAACCCTTATAATATAAAAACATTTCCACATCTATTAAACAATGTGTGTTTTAAATTGTTTATAAAAACGAGATCATTTAAAAAAGGAAAAATTCAAGCATTATCAGTCGTTGTGTCAAACATTTTCAGTTGTAAAAATTGTGAAATTGAATTCTTCAAGAACAGAAGATTCATTATATGGGAAAGCTTTTGTCGGCAAATATGACGAATGGGCAAAATTATTGGGACAGATACGGCAAAGGCACTTCAAAGCTGTCTAATGACAACTGTATTTTTAAATTATAGCATGGCTATAAAACCAGCTTTCTTAAGATCAATACAGTACCTAAACGACAACTAAATAAAATCAATGCAACTCACTCGCGTTATTATGCCTAAAATTAGTGACAAGTCGATTGATCTGTTTAATATTTCCTTCTCCAATAACATCTGCACCAAACATGGCTGAACAGCGTCCAAAGGGGGAGAAAAGACCCCAGAACTAAGTGGTTTAAACTGTTTCTGGATAACAGAAAACTGTCAATTTTGGCCCAGAATAGCACAATTTCTACATTTAAGACTCAGTATGAGGTTGACTGAACTATTTCCTACCACTAGAGTAATATATAGTGAATTGCTGCAGTGATTTTATAGGAAGAGGCCAGTCAAATTTGAGAGTGTTTTGTTCCCGTGGCACTAGACAATCAATTTTTTGACATTTTTAAGGCAGGCAATTCCCTAGCAAGGCTGAGACATTCATTAGGAAAAGTGATACCCAGTTATTTGAGATGAACAAACTTTGAACACCCCTCCTAAGCCTGCTGAATTTGTTTTGCAGGGGCAACGATGTCTGCATTTGAAAATATTCCAGGGTTTCAGGATGAAATATATGCAAAGCAGATGAGAACCAATTCTTTTTGCTGGCGAGAAGAAACTGTTCCATGTGATTCTACTTCTTTTAGAACAACAAGGTGCAGTCACATTCCAGCCAAACAGCTTGTAGAGACACCTTAACCCAGGTAGTACACGATCGACAACTTCGGGATTTTATGTGCAGCTTTTTTCTAGAATAATTCTAACATGAATTTCAATTAAGTATTCTACTATTGTTATCTTTTTATCCTCTTTGAATATACACACATGTGTGGAATTATCATTCCAAATATTGTATCTAGTTTGATCAATTTATGACTAGAGGACAATGAGTCTCAGGAGAAAAATATAATCTTTATAAAGCTATTAACCCTCTGTTGACAAAAAACGTCATATAAAGTTGACGTTTTCCAGCTACACCTCATCTTCATTAAAATTAAAAAGTACAAAACAGCAGTCCAGTTTATTTTAAACCTCTGAATAGCAAAAAATAATTTTAAAAATCACTTTCTGCTGGCACTGCACTTAGCAAATAACCATCTGTATTTAAAAGTATGATCCTAAAGAAAACGCAAACACTCCAAGCCTTCTCCCTTGAAATCAATGGAAGTGTTGTATGATCATAATATGATCAATTTGGGGTTCACCAGCCTTTTTTCCTCTAAATTCTTATTGACTTTCATGGAAATCCAGTTAGAACCACGAGTGCCATTTTCCTGCCAACTAATCTAGCAGTCTGAGCTTTACAGCCTCGGGCGAGCTCTCAGCCCAGGACAGGAGCATTCCAGGTGCAACATGACTTTATCAAGCAACTTTTAAAATTAATAAGCCAAGTGCATTTTTATGTCACATATACCTTTATAAATTCTTAAGTACTGTGTGCTGTTGTCAGAGGCAAAGCATACTCTGATACTGAATTTGGATGACTCAGAGCTCCTCAAGGACGATCCTTTTTTTTTTTTTTTACTTTAAGTGACAAACATCAGTAATTTATAGCATTATTTGTAATGATGAAATCAACAGCTAGCCTTCTCTTTCTTTACAAAACATGGTTAATGTGATTATTCAATGCTCTTTTATTACTTCATCTAAGGATGAAAATCAATAGTGTCTATTCAAGATTTTGAATTTTCCACTTACATTCTTTTCTTTCAACCACACATACCATTGTTACTTCCTTTTAAGTGGTCTTTGCACCAGATAATTTTAACACCTTGGTACTAAAAGCAAACTTTTCCACTTGTCTGCATAACATGAATAAATTAGATCAGCACTTTTCTTTTGCTGTTTGGCAAAATTTACACGAGCTTCGTGGAAAGTTTTACATTAATTATAAAATTTCATCCGTGCTTAAAGTCCTCCGGAGCTTGGCTCTGAGCCACCTTGCCCTAGACTTCTGTAACGCTGGAAAACACCGACTTGGACAACACTAAGATTCACAACGCTCTCTGTACAAGTTCAAAGATCAAAGATTTTAATTAGGTTTCACGCTGCCCCTGTTGCCTGGTGAAGCCGTGATTGAGAGTTGTGCGTGCAAGGGAGAGAATACAGCTCTTTTAAACTTTGCTATTCCAGATAATCTCTTACGCTTCATGTTTTGCTGCCTTTTTGAAATAAGATGTAGAGAAGGAACCACTAGGACTTTCTATTCTTAACCCTTAGTTTCAAACATAGTGATCATACTTGCATAAACATAAGATGAAATGGATTATCAGAGAACCCTTATCCCAAAGGCCTATACAATCTGATCTTTGAAATACTTACAGAATTTTATCTTAGACACTACCAACATTATGTAGCATCGGTATCCAGGAGCACTAATTACCAATGGCAATTTCCTATGCAAGGAAATGGCGGCACAGATTGGAAATTACTCTTTTCTCCATGGATGATAATTTGCTACGAATGACAATTCAACAAGACTAAGATTCAGGGATAAAGAGCCTGTTACACAAATTTGAGACTGGATGACTAAGAAAAATAAAGAATTCGGACACATTTTTGGATTTTCAAATTAATGAAGAAGAATGTCAGAAATAAAAATTCAATAAAGCGTCCTGCGAAAACTGAGTTAAGACATCAGAATGATAGGGAAGACCAGTGCCATGATTTTAACTTTGCTGTTAATTGAAGAGACAACAGACAAAGAATATTGGGCAAAATCCAAGCAGAGTTTTCCAAACATTGTGTCTAAGTACAGGATGAAAAGAAGGCCCCTAACAGGTATACATTTAGTTTTCAATCTTCTCATTTGTTAAGGATACATTTTACCGAAACATTCTTATTTGAGCATCTCCTTCACTTTCTAGTAGTTCATGGCTGTGAATCTGATTGTTTAAACCCTGGATCTGGATGTAAAGAATGAAGGAAAAATTCAAAAAGATGGCAGTCCCTAGAAGAGCAGGATCCAGACGCAGCAGATCCACTCTATTCCCTTAATTGATGCTGTAATTGTAAAAAAGCGTCCTGCGCTCCTGGGTCTACAAGATCAGGAAAACAAAACTTTTAAAAACAAAAGCTTGTTCTAACATTCAGTGCAGTTGTGACTGCATCACTATAAATATACCTCACTGACAATCTTGATGCCATAGGATTTCTTCTCTGTATGATCTCATATACTGTCCCCTAACGAGCCACTTTCAGCTGATTAAACTGCATTTCCACCTATTAATTATCATACTCAATAGAGCAATTTTAAGCAAATTATTTTTTAAAATAGGACTTCTTTTTTTTTTTTTCTTACTTCAAAAGAGGGACTAATCAACAAGAAACCATACTGAATTCAAAGCCCTTCAGCAGGATAAGGTACCTGAAACTGTTTCCGTGCTCTCCCTGCTCCTTCACCTTTCCCTGGGCAGTGTCCCTCTCCCTGACACTTGGGGCTGTTTTATTGTGAATTGTAAAACCAATGCAGTACCCAAACAGGGAACAGGACTTCACTCAATTTTCTTCACAGGGGGACACGCTTTTATACTTAGGAAACCAAAAAAGATAAAATGTTTTATCTGCAGAATATGAAGAGTGAAAAGGACGATGTCCTCCTTTATAGAGCAGTACCAGCTTACAGTCTCAAAGCCTTTAAATTTAATTTCTGCTTCACTGAGGGAGGTTTGTTGTTGGGTTGTTTTTTTTTTTCCTCACCACAATTCAATGCAACTCGACCGAATTCACCCTGCAGGGCATGAAATTCCCAATAGATCAGGTAAGACTTTAAACTGCTGTGACTTTACCTTTTATTAGTGCAGCTAAGCACAAAGAGATTGGAGAAAATTCTGGTTTAGGGTGATTTACTCACCACTAAAGCTACAACCACAATTTAAACATGAACAGAGCAAAAGTATTGTTTACAAGGTAGCTATTTGAAACTACGCTTCTTAGCAAAAACCCCACATATTACTGAGAGCTACAGTCAAATTCATTTTCCACTCCTGGTTTACTTTGTATTGCCTGTACTACTATACGTCTTTTATGTAATTCGTGTTTTTCAAAGTTCTGCCACAGCCTAAACAGCAGAGAAATATATTCCTTGATATAAACCACTGGATCAACTTTATAAATTGTGGTAAACAGAACCTGTAAAGATATTAGCATGCCTTAATGCAGCTATACACAGAGATATTGTAAAACACTTTGCCCAAAGATAATATGACAGGCTAGACAGTCATTTCTTGTCTCATCAAAAGCAATCCAATGGTTTAAATAAGAGCAAACCTTTTTTTTATACATACTTCTAAGTCTAATTTGAGGCAACTATAGCATGCAGGCGACAAAGCTGAATAAGATTTCACTACCTTTCAGTAGACAACATACAGCATTCATTGACTTTTAGGCAAAAATCCTGACTCATTTATAACAGGGAAATTGCATATAAGTGCACATCAGCCAGGACATCTGCCTTTAACTGAAGATAGCTATTATAGGTGTACCAGTAGGAAATGAATGAAAAACTAATAAAATGCACAACAGACATCAATGCAGACATTGACTTCAGAAATTAATCCATCATGTATATGTGTATTTAGAGTTGCACACAAAATGATCCATTCCGAATGCCAAATAACCATTGTTATGACCCATGATTTTTCTGATCCCTTTCATAAAGAAGGGTTAACACAGCATCCTGCTTTAGTTTCATTTTAGAACAGTTTTGGCATCATTTTCCACAAATGATATGTGACGGACGTGACAGAAGCGACCTGCTCACTCTGTAACAGGCCATCTCTAAAAGTGAAATTTTCCAAAGTATTTTATACATATTCTAGTCTAGTTTGCATTTTTGCCAGGTTTCTTAGCTCCACCAGTGCTTCTGAATTTCCACACCTCTTGGTTTCTTTGTCAACAGTAGAAACTTCTCAAACTAAGAGCTTATCTGTTTACATGTCAGTCCTTTATTAGACTACATTAACGCAATCCACACGATGTTACAGCTGCAAGTCTGACAGATTTTTTTCTGATGTGGCAGGAAGCACTTAGAGACCGCTAAAAAAAAAGACAGGCTTTTTAGACACATAATCCCTATGTGCTGTATCTGGCCCGTGTTCCCCCTCCACACCAGGGACTATTTATGTTGTTAACCATTTTTTTCCAAAGCCTTGAATAGCCTGAAAATTGCCTTTCTGTGCAATGTCCTCCCCTCATACGCTACACCACAGCTGCTGCTTTCAGTCGGAAGGCTGTTGTTGTCTATTCCCACCTCTGAATCGCAAAGTTGAACGGCAGTAGGGCATGCGTGGAAAGAACAGAACTAAGTAGGGAATTATTTTTACAGCCATGGAAGAGCCTGAGGTTGCAAAATTCACGATTTTGACGATGTAAACGGAGGGTGAATACGATATTTGAAAGGACAAAAGTATCTATGAAAGGAATTCCATTTTTATTATCTGTCTTTATATATCGGCATGCAGACAGCAGTTTTCTAGAATACATATAAAATGCTATCAACCATTGATATATATAGCATATCCCACCTTACAAACAAGATTTTTAAAAGCCTGCTGTACATTCAGTGACTGGAGGCAGGAGCTAGATAACACAATGCTTCCTCAAAATCGTACCACTTAAATTCAGTCAAATCTTTGTCAAAATATCACGTCCTTATTGAAACCCTCAAAGACAATCACTGCAATTCTAGAAAACCCGATATTAGCGGACTTACTTTTAGTGAACCGGCAAACGTAGCACAGAGGTTTAAAAGCCAAAAAGCCATTAGGTAGGTGTAGCTATTGATTCCTTTTCCACACACCAGCTGATGCAGAGAAGGACTAAACAATGCCCTCATGTCAAATTTCTCTTAAGGCAAGTTTAATTGACCAAGCCAAGGACAGAATGCTGGAACTTCTGATTTCCTGGGCGCACTAGGATCACATTGCTTCTTGAATCGCAAGTACTATTCTGTGGTTTTCCCTAAAACACGTGAAAAATAAACAGTGCCCACAATCTTTTCTTACAGGTCTTGGAACACCTTGGAAAAATAGAAATATTTCAGGTAATTTGATTAAATTAGAAACTAACAAATACTGGAAAAGTCTGCTTTTACCCTACGTGTATGTGTTTGGCCAAGGTAGCAAGAATGGCAGACACATCGCCTGAATGCAAGCACTGCCAGTACTTGTGCAGCAAACTTTTTCCTGCCTTTTTTTTTTTTTTTTTAAGCTACACATCGTTGCTGCTCTTAAATATATGCGTGCAAAACCCTCGGATCTTGGGCAGGGGGGCAGACGTTTGTCTCTGGGTGGTTGGGGAGGAAACAGGCCTTTATCACTTCTCATGCAATTTTAAAAAACTAGAAGATCAAATCGTTATTGCATTTTTCCTACACCTCATTTCCTTTTTGCTGCATATGATGTGAAGTCTCTTTCCCTTAGTCATGTCTTTGTTATTATACTCCTTCTGCAAGATTTAATCCTTTTATTCCCACATCAATTTCAAAACATTTGTAGAAAGTACTGGAAGGTTCTCTAGTTCCATTTAGAACATCTAGACATTAATTCACTATTTCCCTAGAGAAGAACGTGGCCTTTTTCTTCTTCTCTTCAGTGAAACCTTTTTTTACCCCTTTTTAATTTTATGACTTAAAAGAGATGAGTAATACAAATCAAACTGATGTTTTTGAATAACTCCAGTTGAATGATAGTTAAATCCTGTGTAATTTGGACATATGGAGGATGAAGGAGAAGCAGGTGACCTGGAGTAGAAAGCACATCACCAAAGGCTTCAGGAAACTGAAAAGTTGTTTTATTTGCCTAGTGTGTTCTCCTTCTCATCTAAACCATTATCTGTAATTTAACCTCTAAGGTTAATTACCATTATTCAATATGCTCATTTTTTTTTGCTTCTGAGAAGCCCCAATCACAGACGCCCCAAATAACATCTGTACAGGACTTCAGAAACTGTCCACTCAGTGACTTAGAAAACTCCCGTCCATCTTCTCTGCTGTTTTGTAGTCAAAGCACTTCCCTAAAAACTCAGTCAAAATCACAACCAGTTGCGGCAGGAGAGTGGAAATACATACGAAAAGTGCTCCTCAAACATTTATGATCTTATAAAGTTCAGCTGCTCGGTTTACATACGCAGTTTTCCCCTGTGCGTTTATCTGTTCTCCCAGGATTTGCTAAGGTAATAAACAGAAATCATAAACTTTTTCATTTTTCTTGTAGCGTGGAGACCCCAACCAGACTGAAGCTTCATTTTAACACCAGATGTCTGCAACATGAAAAAGACCTGACTGAAGGAAGCTACGGAGCGAGTGGCTGCAGCCAGCCCTGCAGCCCCCAAGAAGAAATGTTTTTCTGGTTTGTTCTCAAGGTTTTTCCTTGGGCTGAGTTCAGAAGAACTAACGGGAGACTGTTTGCAATGGTGAGGGGCCGCAACAGCTACTACTGTGGCAAGACAGCAAAACACACATAAATCCAGCAAGCAGATAATCAATCTCATGAAAGACTGCTATGTATAAACAAAGCAAATAGTAACACGTTCTGAAAGGAACAGTCAAATGCCCCAAACACGTACAAATTACCTAGAAGCTGTTAAAAAGTGCTTTATTAGAAGCTCCCAAACCTTGACCGACTCTATAAAGCTAAAAAAGCTACACAGGGAACAACCCAGAATGTACAAAAACTTGCTCAAGGGAGAACAACAGGAAAGGACATTAAAAAAAAAGAAATAACTAAAGTTAAAAATAAACTGAAGTAAGAAGGACTTTGACAGTGTACGAAGTTGTGGAGCTATGCAATATCAAAAAAGGATTTAGAGAAATTAATGGGCTGCAGGTTCATAAACATTCTCTCCAGGGAATACGCAGGGATACATCTTCTGACATCCCAAACCCAGTGACTGCAGGCGCTGTGGGAAGTGAGGCAGGCTCACGGGCTCTGCCCTAATAGCGTTTGCTACCGACATTGTCACAGGTGAGACACTGAGACTGATGGACCATTGAGCATTTCTTCTTGTCATTCCAAAGACGGGAGGAGTCACACTACTGTGCCACAACCAGGCTTCCACCCACCTCATCATGGTGGCTCCTGGGGCTTGCCACTGGCCCAAATTTAGTTGTGACGTACCTTCACTGATCTCAGGTACCCCAGAATTCCACCTAACTTCCTTTTTTTTTTTTTTTTTCCATGAACTGGTACATCTGTGGGTATCCAAGTCAACATTTTTGTGTTTCCAGTTGAAGGAATGATGAGCATTCTTAATTGCCCATTCATTTTGGGTATTGATGGGGACGCTTAGTCACTCCGCAGACCGACACACAATTGGAAACATAAAATTTTGGGAATGCAAATTAGGTGTTTCTTTGAAAGGCCCTGTGACAGGCCTAAAAGCCTTGCAATATTGGTACATCCAGTTTACCCAGTCAGCTCTTACAACTTCAGACAGGGGGGTATCAGGAAATAAAAAGTTGCTGAATCACTCCCTCTTTAAATTGAGAGACAAATATTTTTGGTGCCAAAAAGAAAGATTCCTTTCAAAGTAGATTTTCTAGAATGTGCCATAAATACACTAAATGTTACAGAATTCTAGTGACCTACCTAAGAAAATCATTAGCAGTCAGACTGTTTGAATGTTGACTAATGAAGTATTTATTTGTGTGCAATAACAGACGGGATTTTTTACAGCTGATCAATAGGATCAGACTGATATGATTTATTAGAATGAACAGGCTCAATTGCAAAGCATCCAATAATCACAGGTGGGAAAAGAAAGCGAGGCGGTTGTCACTGTAGAAGATGACAACTGAGAACGTGGCTTAAATAACGTGAGCAACCGAAATAGACAATATTTCCTTTGCAACTTAAAAAGTAACATGCACGTTTTTCAGATTGACCATATAGATACACTCTTATAGACCAAAGACATCAGAGATCGCTGTTAAAATAAGTGCTTTAAAGAGATCAAGTTTTCACGCACATCGAAATCAGAATAATTTAGAAGAGCAAAACACAAGAATTGAAGAAAACAGATAAAGACAAGAAGCCTGGATGGTAAAAGAGCAAGAGATCATCCGAATAAAATATTTTCAAGTGCAAAGTTCTTTGCAAAATGAAGTGATGGAAAAGCAAACTGTATCCTGATCGAGACAAACTGTTTGGGGAGAAAAAGAGAAGTAGGGAAAAAATATGATGCTGCTGAAATGTTTTAAGTTTCTATTCCAAGATCAAATTTCAAAATAATTCAAGTTTAATACTAACAAAAATAAATTAAAATTTAAAAACCGCAACCATTTTTTATTTGGGATTTTGGGATCAATTTGGGATTAATATTCATGATGTATAAAGCTTAAGAAAACATTTTAGGAATGTAATTTTTTTTTATCATTTTATTAAGAATCTCAATTTTGGGACTGTATTTTCTTCCTCCTCCTCTTGCCTTTTATTTTTAAAGCAGGTAATAACACCGTGGAGGAAGTTTCACCACATATAAATAATCTATAGAACTGAATTAAGTATTCTTTTCTGAAAAAGCACAACTCGTAAGTACAGTAAAAGTTGTACTATGCACCAGTAGCAAGGAGTCAACAGTTGCATTCAATAAATTATAAATTTCTAAATGCACACCATCATTTTTGTTTGCTTTTGTGTTTAGAGTATTTCACTGGAGCTTTATCTTTCTACTACAACGTGTGTTTTAAATATGAAGCCAAACCATACTCTCTTTCAGTGTAAACTCCGAAGGGAGGTGACTATCAAAAGTTCCTCTTACCTCGTTTTGGAGGTCCCGGATCATTTTGCTCTTCCTTTCCATTTCAGTCTTCAAAAAGTTAATCTACAAGTTCAAAGACACGTTTAGCGTGAGCTGTTGAAATGTACCTAAACATCAGTTTAACCATTAATTCTTTTTTTACTCTACTGACAGCTTTCAATAAAAAACCCCATAAATTTCTGCTTAGGCCACAGTTAGGTAGTTGCTAAGTCTACAAATGTTTAACGTGATACTTACTAGAAAACTTATAATCAAGAGAAGAAAATTGTTGTGCATAAATAGGCTTACTTTACTTTTGCACCAGTAGACACAGCATTTATTTTTCACAATGAAGTCACACGTGTTTTTCAGAGAGCTAAGGATTTTTACAATATTAACTGATTTAACAATCTAAACAATTTTTAACCCTCAAAGAACACAACACCCATCACAGCAAGTTTGTAACACACTTATTTGATTTGAATGCTACAGTACTGGTCCTAATGAGATAAACCTCTTGATTCTGATCAGATTCACCTGTGGACCAAAGTGGATTATATGTGAAAGCATTCAAATCTGGTCTTCAGTTCCTATTTAATTCAATGACTTGCCTTGGAAAGTAGGTACTTCGATCTTCATTTTAAGACTGAATTTAATCAAACACACTTTAAAAAATATTTTTTGCAAATTGGTCTAAGTTTCTTTCACGATTGAGCTTTCCTCCTGCCTCGTGGAACATAACGGGAGAAAGGACGTAATTGTACCAACTAGGGTTAAAAGAACACATTTCTTTCACTTTGAAGGAGGATGCTCTCGGATACCTAAATTAGCAAAATCCTCATCCCTATACACACCCCATGCTGCGTTCTCTCCCCATTGATACCAAAGCCTACCTATGTTTCATGGGAAGCGACAGTTCACCTGACATTGCAGCAGCCTTGTTAAGAAAAACAAAACCTCTGTAAGACAACAGATTTGGATTATAGAGACATTGACCTAGAGATTAATGGTTTGGATGTCAGGCAGATAAAAAACGACAGCGAATCTGCATGATATGACAGCTGTACTTAGAATCGTGTCCCCACTCAAGTAGACAGATGTCAGTAATTTAAAAACCATCAACCGGACTTGCCATCACTCTCATCTGTATCAAAAGAGAAGTCAGAGAACACTACCATCGCTTAAGAGAGAAAAGAAGGTAGGGGGGCCATGACACTAGTGCCAACTGACATGCGTTAAGTGTTACTTCTTTTGCAAACTCTCCCAAAATTTTGTTGTTGGAAATACTAGCTACACATCCAGCTACCACTGAGGGTGAGGTTTTAATAGAAGACCAATACGTTCAGCACTTGCCTAGCAATCACGTCCACAAATACTGCCATTTAGTCCGTGCACTTTGTAAAATAAACATGAAGATGTCGCACAACAAAAATTAAAGGTCACAATCAAAACATGGGATCAGGATTAACTGGGGGGGGGGAGAAATAATAAAATAACTATTCACATGGTGGGTCTTGTTTTTTCAGCTGTTCAAAAGATTTGTCAGCTACTACTAAATACTGACAAAAATAATATAATGACCTCCACTAAAGAGTGCTCCCTTCCTTAGCCGTAACTCTCAAGAGAATATTAATATTCCTTCAAAGCACTTCACTTCTAAATCTGAGGATGTATGAAATAGTTAAAGAGATATGATACAAAAATTATTGTCAGTGTACTCTCTATACGTAGCCTGTACGTATCAGCATGGATCTTCTAGCGCAGAGATATTTCAGACACCACAGTACTGTTAATTTAACCAGCAGCCTCTGTTAGTTAAACCAGTAATTTTTGCTAATTACTACTCACATACACACACATCTGATATCACTGATACGGACATCTTAAATAGTGCAAACTTATTGTTTTAGCTTATCTGAATAATTAAAAAAAAATTAAGTCCCTTTCTTTTCTAAAAATAATACCAGTGTTAATTAAAAAGTCATTCATTTGCGCTTTCATATTATAACAGCATTTTTAAAGCGCTTCTACTAAATCTCTACCAGCTGAAGAGCCACTTAGTCATAACATATAGAGAGCTACATGGGAGGGATTTATATGACTTGGCTACTGGAGCCAACATAGAGATAACCATTTAAGTACATCTATGTCTATAATTTCATACTTTAAGACAGATCAGTCTGTATGAGACAATGTGCATGAACGCTTTTAGACAGTCCCAATGACAAGGCATAATCCCATTTTCCAGAAGAGATGTAAAAATTCTACTTTCGGTCACGAAATCACGATAGTATAATAAACAAGAATGGACATTTATACCCAGCTCTAAATTAAAAGGCACGAAACTGAAAAATTGAAACTAAGAAACTTTCTACATCTCTTCTTCCTTTCTACCCACTCTTTGTTCTCGTGTGACATTCACCTCATTCCAAATGTTGCTGCCTTTAATTACTGTCTAGCTGTAATTATGAAAATAGATGATTGAAATATATTAGTGTTCTAAGGCTGAACTTTGCAATATTAAGCAAGGACACTGCTTCTGTCTCCTGGAGACAAACTTCCAAGGTACTCAGAGCTTTGTGTGTTTCAGAGCTCATTACGTTTATTAAAGGCAACAGCTTCCATCCAGTGGCCTTTACTCACAGCAGTTTGTGACCTTGAAATGTTCAAATTAAATTTTCCCCCATCGAAATACAGGATGCTTTAGCAGATGGCAGTGACCTAATTCTAAGAGTCAGACAATAGTTAGTTATTCACTACAGACGAAGGACGGAAGAATACCAATAGAGCATCGTTGTCACAGTCAGAGCTCAGCTGTATGCTTATTTGCTTACCTCCAGACTTCCCGTATCTCGCTCAGGACTAAGACATGAGCATTTAAAATGGCACTGGAATACATTCATTAGCATCTAACTGCTTTGGCAACATCTGGAAACTCTAACGGACTCAACATTAATTTTCAGGGTCTAATTTTCAAGTTACAGTGCAGGAAGTGACTCCAAAATCCACGGAGACCAGGTTAGCCTATCACCTAAATCGTAGGAAATATTCTTTCCTTAGGGAAAAAGTGCTCTACAAAGTGATAAATACTTCTAAAAGCAAAGCTAAATATATTTTTACGTACTAGGATTTCCTAGATGAATGTAACTTTTAAGCTGTAAGTTATATTTCAATTAATAAACCAGACATTTGTCAAAGGCACATTTAGGACTTTAGGACCTGTCACAAGGGCTGTTACTAAACAAAATAAATATTTTGGAAGTGAAATGAACACCTGATCTTTTTATTAAAAATATTGCGGGCAGGAGTTTTGTGATGGGTCTTAAGATTCTTGTTTGGTGGTGGATCTCTCTGAATTAAATTCCCCATATTCTGTTAGTTTTTTATGACTAAGAAAAAGCCTACTGATTTCAAAATAACCATATTGTTTATTGTTTATTTTCACGAGTCATGCATAATGCTTTTCTTAATTCTCATTTTTCGTAGTGAACACTGAGCAACTGGGAAAAAAGAATTTACACAGACGTATTTTCTCCTTTATGTTGACAGACGGTGCTATAATTGTATTGTCAAACAATTCCGCCACCGCGTCTTTTTAAAAATCGTTAGCATGGTATAAAATACCAACGGGAACAAAATGTAAAATGCAGACTAAGGTTAGTCCACTTAGCCAAACTACCTTTGAGTATTTCCCTGTTTCCTTCTTTACTTTCTCCCTCATCCAGAGCTATCCAGCTCTTTTTGTACTTCAATTGCAGTTAATGGGAAACAACTTTGCAAACCTCAAGGTCACTTCCTAAAAAATAACCATTTCTTACGATACAAGCAGTTATCACGAAGCACAGTCAAATGAAGAGCCCTTCTCCAAAAAGCTCCAAGAGCCTGTTAACCTAATGCAGAGATACAGAATCACTACTTACCCTACTTACTGAAATTCACTGGAAAAAAAAAAAAAAACCAAACACAACACTTTCAAGTTACATGTGTTATTTGCCCTCTGCCTCTTTCTTAAAAAAAGTGAAAATTAGTCCACGGTCCCTAAACCTGTTTCTGGAAGAAGTGGTTCCACTTCACATTTAGAGATATAGCTTGACATTATTAATACATTTTTTTTTAACTGCATAACAACCTATTATAAATTGCTTAGGTATTCGATATTAAACGCAGACCAAAACGCTCTGGCAACCTTCATCAATTGTTCAAGAGGACCACAGGTTATTTGGAATGATGTCTTACACATTTTATATACATGTTGTATAACTAAACCCACTAGGGAGCTTCCGACTAACAAGCTTTATCAGTTTAATAAATGCTTTTTGATATACAAAAAAATCCATAGTTCTAGTGTGAAATGGTCTGTAGAGAAGCTCCCTCACAACCCAAGGCTTTCTGCAAGACTGTATTTGACCTTGAACTTTGCAACGTACCCTAAAATTTAAACCATCTTTATCGTAACTAGTATTCCTCTGCACATTCTACTATCCCAGATAGAGCAGCTGAAACAAGAGGGATATAATTTATCCAAGGTCTGCCACATATTTTCTAGAAAAGACCTGTCCCAAGGTGGACTGCCCCTGTTCTTCGTACTTTAGTGCTACAGATGGAGAAGACAAAGGACCCAGAAAGGGAGCGCTCACTCCTGCTAAGGGTCCCCAGGTCAGTCCTCACTGTTATTAGTACGGCAAAGACCAGGAGTGTCTTTACACCTCCTTTTTGTTTCCTTAAACCCAAGTTGCTGCTTCTACCCTCAGAAAGTTGTTACTACCTAAAGGGTACCTTAAAGGGCCAAAAAGAAAATGGATAAGCACGCACAATAACGGTGATAACATTGTTTCTGCTGAACTGTTTGTGCAACTGGTGGTGAAGAGTCTTGCCATACCTTGCAGAAGACTTGGATGCAAAGTGTAATGCATTGCTGCCGCAACTCCTTTGTCCTTTTGGTTTGGCCAGAGTCCTTGGATTCTTTCCAGGTTATTTTTCATGTAATTTGACTGAATTCTTGTAGATTCTTACTTGCACTTTTGCATTTACCTAATAAAGAACACCTTCAGGCAGGTGTTCCCTGCAGAATATATGCAGCCAGTGAGCACACAGGAAGCACTGTACTATGGCTCCTTGGCAAGCGCAGAAAAGAAAGATGTATTTCCAACCCCCCTGAAGGCTTTTATTCATGGGGCTTTGAGAAACGTAATTCTATTCTTATTTACTCTGATGATAATCAAGATTTACTTTACCAAATCCTGTAGAATAAAATGTGCTTAAATTGTATTAGAAACAAGACTCGCAATTCATTAAATTAGAATTAAATCCAAGCTCCCATCCTCTAGCTAGGCTTGCCTCAAAGTACCTGGACCTTCTTTCATAGCACTCATATTGCTTTCAGCAAAAGATGAAACGCACGGAGAAACCAGGTGTAAAGCAACCCTGTGTGACAGTAATAATATTTATTTCCATTTCTATTGCACTGTTTGAATATTCATTCAGTCTCACTGTATTGGTGAGCTTCATTATGTACCTCGTACCCCGAGGCATAAAGAAATAAATGTCACAAACCAAGGGCACAGTTCTACTTTCCTTGAAACAAGTAGCAAATTTAATATTCTATTATTGGCAAGTTTTAGAATCTCGCTCAAGAATTGAGTTTCTCTAAGCAGCTGACAACACTCCCAGCCAAGTTCTGTTATAAACTCAGAGGGTTTTTTCCTGGTTTCCGCACTAGGTAATATTTTTGCTTACAGCTAACGGTACATTTTGTTTGACTTGTCTAGAACAAATCTCGTGCTCTTTCCCAGTGCTAGCGTGTAGACTGAATTTACACAAGGCACTGCTGCTCAGGTTTAAAAAAGCACTATATCACAAAGAACAACGGAGACAGTAATCCATTCACGACACCTGAGATGTATTTAACCCGCAGCTGAATTACTCTTGAATATCAAAATCTAATACAGAGATTAAATAACAAAATATGTTTTCCACCTTCAATTTGTAGGACTAGAATTCCTTGCGCTGAAAAAGCTAGTGGCAACGTGCCCATGCACCTGAAAAAAAGGAACTTTTGACCATCTTCTGAGTACTTAGCAGAACTCAGCATTTTCTTATTTCACGACCATATATCTCACCATCTTAAAACAAGTGCAGATTTTTTTTTCTGGATATATGCTGCCCTGGCTATTGAGAAAGACCCCAGAAATATGTTATTCTTTTCAATTCAATACGGCATTCGGTTTACTTCTTTTGTCCCCTCAAGAACAAAAAAAAAGGATTTTTGTTCTCCAGACAAAATCACAAGTACCAAAAATCCGCTAAGTACATGTGGTGGGAGACACAAGCATAGGTAAAACAGTAGCTTTACCCTTCAGACTTCTGAGTGACAAAGGGGGAAAAAAAGTGTTTTCAAAAAAATCATGTTAATTGAAAGAAACCTGCAAAAGAAACACTTCTGTTCAAAATCTACATGGTTTCTAATGAGAAGGTAGCGCGTGAAACACGCACTCTCACATCTTGCTCACCAAGGGCATAAAGCCACTTACGAATCACATTCATACAAAAGGAGGCATTTGTAAATATTTGATAAATTTAGTAATTGCTTTTAAACATCTATCTTGGAGGAACCCTTGTTTTGTAAGCCTGGAAGACAGTAAAATCTTACTAAATCCACCAGTAGTTATCCAATATGAAATTAAAAACAGATCTATAAGCCCTTATGGCAGCTTGTTTTCAAGTCCAGAGTTAGAATCACAGAACAGTTGAGGTTTGATGGGACCTCTGGACATTTAGTCAAATTATGCTCAGTGATGTTCGTGTTATAGGAATATTACTAACCAACATAGGAAAAATTTCCTTTTTACATCTTAGAATTACACAGAAAACACGATCTACTTTTTTTTTTTCCCTGCAATAGCAAAATGTGGCCATTTATGCCCCACAACATTACAGTGCTACACGAAAATCCAATGAATCGTGCAATTTATCCAGAAACAGAATTTCATTATAGTATAAAATCTTAATGGGACTTAATACCTTCCTATAGTGCTAATTAGATCTACTATGGTCAGACACTCTTCTCCCTGTTTTGCTGAAAATCAGTAGTGGTTCCAAAAAAGTCAATGGATGTATGACAGTGTACATTGGTACAGATGAGACACGAGGCTCCATAAAGATAACTTCATCAGAGAAAGGAGTTGGGTCCAATTCTCCAGGCCCAAATCTCCAAAAGTATATACACACACCTAAATCCCACAGAAATTAGTGAAGTCGGGGAATTAGCACTTTTGAACGTACAAACCTTTTTCAGCTCCTTTCTTCTGAAGCTTGTAGAGTACTACCCATACTTGAAATCCAAGCTTTTTACATGCAAAGTTATTTGACCTGATGACAAATTCTCAAGCCAGAAGGATTAAAAAAAAGAGAGAAGAAACAAACAAAAATAATGAAAGAGGGACAGGGAATCACTCACGGTAGCCTGCTGCTTTTCTGCTTTCTCAGCTGCCTCATTAAGCTGCTTTTGAAAGGCCTCCTGGAGAGATTTCATTTCTTCCCTGGTTTATTGAAAACACAGAACACAAACTTCATCACAAGTGTCCATTAAGAAATAATTCTTCAGATTCAAGAAAAGGCACCTTTAATTATTTAGCGTAACAAGCAGATGTACTGTGTCTATGAGTCTTGCTCATAAAATCATAATGACCCCATGAACCGTAGTGCCAATGCAAGACAAAAATTATCTGTGATGGAAATTGGCCACCTTTTACATCTACTGAATAGCCTGCTGTGCAAAACATCTGCCAGTGTATAATTTCTAGCAAAAACGATTGGCACCAAAAAAAGCGAGGAAAGCGGGCTACTGAACACGCACCGAAAAGGAACCATACTACTATCGATGAGAAATAGTTTATACCTGCTTTAAAATAAATAAATAAAGAATGCTCAGATAAAATTCAACCTTCACCTAGCTCTTTCTAGAGATAAGCGACACAAAACCCAGTAGAAGATTCTGGCATACCGGAAAAAAACCAAGAGGATAATTGCTTGGACTGGCCTTTATTTGAATCAAAAAATCCCTTCGTATTACTGATGCAGGCAGAGAATTTCTCCAAATTGCGAGGACCGCAGCAGGCTGACATCCTCTGCAGGCCACCTACTCACAGTGTATGACACGCTTTGGGACTGTGGCAAATGAGAAGAGCTTTTTCTCTTCTAATTTCAGAGCAAAATTTCAAAGCTTTTTCAGGGCTGTTGCTTGCATGGATAAACCTGCACAGAAGACCAACACAGAACTAGATTTACACACAGATAATAATTTAGCCCAGCAAAAACTAAACTGGAATGGAAACCATCGAGTTCACACAAGAGACCTTGTGGCTGCTGCATCATCTTTCTTGTTAGCCGATAACTTTACTACTTTTAGCAATTTCAGCAACACTAGTACAGAACAGATTTAATTGAAACACTGATTGAGCAGCATGAAACCAATGCACCATGAGCACAATAGAGCTGTCTTATCGTACAAACAGATGCCATCATTTCAAAGTGCTGATGGTGCACAGAAAGAACAAAACTTGAGGCATCATAGTAAGTGACCACGTTTTACTTGCCACTTGCTAAGTACTGAAGAATTCACATAAAAGGGATTTAAAAAAAATACCTAATTTGACGTCAGCGCAACTGTATCTACTTACACAAGCTGAAATTCTAGCACTCTAAACTTTACTTTATCATCCACCATTGCAGAGAATAATCAAAGCAGTGCTCACAGACCAAACAGCTCATGTTTGTCCAAAGGAAGAAGATCATAAGATTAATATTGGGATATATTTTCAATTTTGGTTCAGATACAATAGATTTAAGCAAAACACATTGTTCACTGTTCTTCTCCGACTCCAGATGAAATACAGCCTGAGGCTCTCGGCAAATAAACTGTGACCCTTCCTTAGTGAAATTCTATGAGGGAGATTCCCTGCCGCGTTCTGAACACCTTCTTACACTGAACTTCACCACCTCTCTGGAAGTGAAATCCAGTAAGCCTGTAAACAGCTGTCAAGTACCTGCAGTAGCTCCAAGGCATTTTCTTGGAGTATATTGTAAAAGCCTTTTACTTTCTGAAGGAGTGTGAGGGCTGCTCGGCGACATTGCACCGACCCAGGGTTTATCTCTGGGAAGGGCCGCTGTGCCATACACTCAATAGCTGAATCCCTTAGAAGCAAAAGTCAACATGTACTTTTGGGTGGACCTTGAGAGGCTTTAAGGGATGATTTAAGGAGGAGATTAGGAAGTAGTTGTTACTAGTAGTTTTACTACATACTTGTAGTATGTAGCAAAATTTTCCCTTAGCAGACTCAATTTTCCCATCTGCAACTAGATCTATTTACTACACAGTCTATTAATACTTCTAATCAATTAATCTCTCTATTTCATCAAAGCTGCACAACCATCAAACCACTACAAAAACGCATTCGCGTCTGAAGGATGGGGTCCGTGACAAGGGCAGCTACGATGCCGAGACATATACCTTCAGTTGCACCCAGGCCATATCACATTAAACAGGACATTAGCTGAAGTCTTGCTTTCACCATTTAATAAATTTGTCTGGAACATCTGAAAGACTTCTACATATCTGACCCTTCTTTATCAAAGTAAGAATGAGAACTTCTATGAGTATTGGATTATGGATCTTATTTGTTGTGTATTGAAGAAGTGAAGGTCATTTTACCACAAGCCTTCTCTGTAGCAATGCAATTTCCTATGTACTTCTATTAAACACAGTATCAGCAATAAGATTGCCACGGGATTTAAGTATTGCATTTCTAACAATGAAAGAAGTGTGAACTTTATTGAGTCCTTCAGTAACTTTTATTCTAAGGAAAAAGATGAAGTATAATTGCATTCATTACACAGTATTATTCCAGCGAAAGTGATCCCTGTATTAGTGACATTTTCTTGTTATTAAAACTGTATTGACGTCGTTATTTGATGGTCTGCATTCCAAGAATTAAGAGAAGTAGAATGACGACGGTTACTTGTGACAAAGCACTTGGGGACTTGAGACTAAAGGACTAGGCTGGGAACTTGCATTCCCAGCCATGGAAACTCATTGTTTCTGAAGTGCGCAACGAGTTATCTGCAGTGAATGCTTCTCCCTGCTCCTAACTGCCTTCCTCACAGATACCCGGTGCAAGTGTTATTACATTGGCACAATGACTAGTGATTTTGGGCGCCTACAGGCACAAATATTTAATTAAGAGGCCTGAATAAATATATATCATCATCTTTAAATGCAAAGATTGAGATACTTTAATAATTTAATTAACTAGGCATTATCACACACTAGTAATTTTCTAAAACTTCCGATTTTATTCTTTTTCATGATTATTCTTATTCATGATTAAACCTAAACCTTCCTGAGAAATCCCAAGTCTCTTTCTTTAGCAGATATCTCACTATAGCATTTTCATATCTTTTCCTAATATATGTCCAATATCAGCAAATAAATCATTTGTTTCAAAAATTCCCCAAAAGAGCATCCCCTGCCCTTCCTTTACTACTGTAATCAGCAGACTCTGGAATACAGTAGTGTTTATAGATTAAATTAAAAGGAAAGGTGGAATTTCCTAGTCTGACAGTTATCAGTCTGGAAACGGAAAGAGAAGGGAGGAGTTGGGGTCTTACCTTTGCTTTTGGCCCAGTTCCAGAAGTTTCTGCACATCATTTTTGGCCGATGCTTCATCATTTTTCAAAGACTGATAGCAAAGGAAGAACTCTATTACCAAAGAGATCTTAAATATTATTCATCTGTGAAATGATTAATCTGGCCGTCTTTCATAAAACGCTCCCGGTGAATTACAGATATTACCCCTCATGAGAAATGGAGGAACAGCCTGAGTTTTTTCTTTCACCATAACTCAGCACAGCTAACTGTACACAGCTGGTTTTTCTAATATTAAATGAGAGCTGATCAAATAAAATAAGTAGATTTAGAAACAAAGAGATGACTAAAAGCATTAAGATTGTATGACAAAGATAAGGGTGTATATACAGAAGATAATACTACAGCTCTTTGCCTGTATCTGCCTCCCTGCAGTGTTGGGTCTGAACTACCTCCTAGGATAACTTTGCCGAGTGCTACCTTCAACTGTACTGCGTAGGAAATCCCATTCTCAACAAGGAGAAGCGCATTTCTCTAAAAAGTAAGAAGAAAAACCCCTACAATAATAAAGCACGGTAAAGCACTCAAAAAAAAAAAAGTTTAATAGTTCATATTAATTAGAAACAGAGACGTCTGGAATATAAAACAACATGACATAAAAATATAATATAGCACAGTACTGATACACAGTACCAGTATTGCTCTGTGAACAGGTACAGGGATGCTACTCCTTATATCTTTCCCACCTACCTTACACCAACTGAAGATAAAAACGCAATGTCAAAAAAATACTGTCCTTTAAAATGGCACGAAATACAGAGACAAATCTCAATGGATAATGAGTCTGAATGTTTTCACCAGACCAACAGACTGTATCTGGGAAAGACAGGCGTGCTTTTAAGTGAACACCTGGTGATTTCAGGACCTCAAATCCAGAGAAGGATTTTTAATCTGCTTTTCACTCTGAGGAGCTGATCTGACTCCAGAGTTAATCTGACTCTTGTCCTTCCAGCCTATCCATGACACCTCAAAACCTCCCAACTTAACTGCAGAGGTGTCTCAGCTCTAGCTGCAGGCTCATCCAGCACAATTTGTTACCTAAAATTGTAAAGTAATGCCCTGCAGTAAATCCAGTCAGACCACATAGACAGCATGTCAGGCAGCTAAAGTGAGCAGCTAAACTAGACTGAGTAGATGTAACTCATCATCAAAGATGCAACCTGCAACAGTAAAGGAGATCCTTTATAGTAGCTGACAGGACAAACGTCTGATAACTCCACTAAAACAGCTTATCCCTTCCTTTTTTTGTTCTACTATGCTCTCTTTTCTTCTTTTTTTTTTTTCTTTGTTTTTAAGTGGACAAAGGGCCCAACTCATTAGGATTACATTTTCCATTAAAAGCATTGGTTTTATGTTAAGTGCAAGGTCAACAAAATAATAATTATTCACATATTAAAAAAAACCCAACCACCCCATATTTTTTTGTAATAAATGGAATATGAATATGAAATGTGAAAAAATCAAGGTGAATAATCCTACAGAAACCAAGACACAACCTAACCTGGAGGTTTACTTTAATTCCCTCAAGTTCTTTTGAAGTCTTCGACAGTTGACGAAGGATATTGCTTCTTTCCTTAAAGACTTCTTTCAGCTGTCTTTCCAGTTCTTCATAGCCCTGTCTAACACAGAAAATAAAAGCATGAGATCTTCTCAAAACATTCCTGAATGCACTCAAAAACGGTTTCGGTTCATACAAATTTTACTAATTCAAACATTCTTTACGGGTTCCTAATTGGAGTGTGGGAAGGCCCCCCTGTTCACCTGTATAACAACTTGAATTCTCCCAACATAGATAAATAGATGTTTTATCTGTCAAAAAGATGCGCTGCATCTGACTATACAAATTATCAGACTGAAACACTGCGAATGGTGTATTGTCTGTGATGAACAAGAGACAGAAAGGAGGTATTTAACATGAGTGACGGTACACAGTACGAGATTTTTCATGTTTTAAAAGATATTCACTGCAAGAAAACAAGCAAAACTTCGCAAGTATGAAGTTTTGCGACACCCAGTAATTTCAGGGAAGGATGATTCAGATCTATTTTAACTTTGTAAAATACATTTCATTCCACAATTTCCCCCATGCTTAAACCTCCTTACAGTATAAACTAGAACTGACAAATACGCTAAGAGGAATCAAACCTAATTATTAATTAATGGTAAGTCAAAATATATTCTATCTTTTTCAAAATGGTAATTTTTACTTGGAATGTAACTGTACATTTTAAAGTTTTTCTAAAATCCACACTGAAATAAATCCAACACATATTGGTTTAGGCTGAACGACATACTGATCCAGCTCTCCAACTCTGGTACCCCATTCCAGAAAAAAAGCACACACTGCAGTTAATTCTAAACCAAAACACTTTTACATTTAGAATTGTCTTCTATTTCTTCTTTTGAGGAAGACTCAAGCATCCATTCCTTCTACAACTTAATTTTATTTTTTTCCTCCTTGCTGTATCTCTGGTTCTAAGGAAGGCCGGGGGGAGGGAGGGGCGGATGACCTCAACTCTGCAACACATCAGTACTATTTTATTATCATATCCAAGACCTTGAAGTTAATGCTCCTTTAATGGATTTTGAATACCCACTTCAGCAAAGAAACTCGATAAAGCAAATTAAATACGTTATCTATTATCAGTCCTATCTGTTTTAGGAATAGACAGCTCACAAAATAGGACAGATTTATGAAAAAAGAAAATTATTCCATATTAAACAATACTTTGGATACCTATAGGAGATGAAAGTGAATGAAACTTCTCTTTAATCAACACAAGACTTTAGGCAAAGAATTTTAACTTTATATTGAAGTTTCAGCAATAATTCTATTCAGCTTTGACAGAATGTTGCAAATTAAAAAGGACAGAGTTCTTTGAGTTTCTATCTCTGACGAAATACAAAACATCTCTAATTTCTGCTTGCCGCTGCAAAATAAGAACTAATATGTTATGGTCTGCAACATAGCACCCTACACTTTCAGTGAAGGTCTTCAGCACAATTGCTACGTCAACTGTTTCATTTTACAGGAGAAGTTCTCTTTTAGAGGAAAGTTGAAAAGGAAAAGAGGAGGGAGATTCATCCCCTCAATACCAAAAATGTAAAGTTTTCCCAGGGTAGTTCAATCAAAACTACAGTCTTTCTAATGCATTGCGTAGCTGATAAATAAAAAGATCGTCTCTCAGTAAAATATTTTATTATCTTTATAAACTTTACTTTTTCTTCCAATTTGTGGATGAACTTTATTTCAAGAACCGGTGGTTTCAAACCATTTCAATTATGTTCATCCACCAGTGGAAAGGGAAAGCTGCAGATCTACTGGGGGAACAAGAAGACACGGGGTGAAGTCAGTGCAAGGAGAGAATGCCAGGACTCAGCTATGCATACCTACTGGTAACTAAACAGCACTGAGTAATCTGGTTATCCTCGATACGGATAACTAATGTTATAAAAAACACATTATCTCAAATACAGGTCATGTAGTCAAACTCATCATGGGTCTACAAGAAAATCCACACGCCAAGATTTAACCTTCCTGAATGTAGGTTCAAATTCTTCAATCAAACTGAATGAAAGAACCTACTGTTATATTAATTCAATCTAGCCAGTGCTAGAATACCTGACAAATATTAGCATTCTGGCTGTTACACGTAATGTAAATAAAATCTCCTGCATTTAAGTTTTAGATAGAAACACCTATAGTTTTCTTGTTACCACTCCAGCTATGTGTGATTTTAATGAAGGTATACATCATTGTGAAAGAGCTGGCTCACCTCAGCAACAACAGTACGTGTAATCAGCCTGACAAGCTTCAGAGAATACTCCCGTTTTAATTTGCTGATGAACAGGGGTCAAGGAGGAATTTCCTCCCGCGCAAGTAATCAGGTAGTTTCAATAAGGTCAACACTTCCATTCCCCTTTCGGCATCACAAAAAGTGTGTTAGACTTAATGGTCTCTTTTGCCACTGAAATGTCGTGCTTCTGTTTAAAGTTAAACCCTGAATTTTAAAAAAAAATAAAAATAAAAAATACCTACAAGCGGTAACACTGGTTTAACGATCACTTTAAAGAAACACCACCACCCCTAATTCCAGTTTAGCTTGAGCATTTAAAGGCCATCTGTCCCAAGCAGCCAATTATGCTGCCCCATGGGCATTCAGTCGGCACAGATTTCACTCTCTTGTCTTGTAAATACTCATATCTGCCCATTTGCATAAACTAAGGCATCTCCTGAATTTTTAAATTTAATTTAATACAACCTATGCATGCCCTTATATTTTCCTTCATATTACATTTTATGACACACTGGGCAGGGAGGAGACAAAAAGCCAACAACAAACTTAACAGAGAGAACCACAAAACAAGCCATACCCTCAGAATTGTTAGAACTTAAAAAAAATGAAAGAAGAGTGAAGATACAAGACATAGCTATGAGATCTATTAACTGTTAGGTCCTCAAAGTTTTCCTCCTGGACAGCATTATCTCTGATAACAAGCCTTGACTCTCAGCATTATCTCCAAGCACAATGCCCAAGTATTTGAAGACAGTAAAATTCAACTCTGTACCCGTGTGGCAGCCAAAACAACCCTTGGATCCGCCCATCTATTTTGGTCACCTCAATTTCTACATTGCCAACTTGTGTTATTTAGACTAACGAAGTGCAATTCAAGTGCAAAAAAGGTAAATTTGTACATGCATTGGTCTAACCATGAATCATGTAAATTGTTCAAGTTAGTATTTTTCTACAAAACCGAATATACATTCACTTTTACACTCCTTTAGTATTAACAGGAGTCTCAGGATTGGGTTTAAGGAAAGATCCATGATCAACTGGTTTTCTTATTCTACCTTTCTTGAATTCTAAATAACATAATTTTAGTCTCTCACATATTTGATAAGCACTGTCTGGAAGGTGTCACAGACGTACATACAATATAAATGTACGCGTGGATGGGAAGGCCATCCTAGAAAAAGTCAAGTCACTTTTCCACATCAGCACACCCATACTCAGCAGCTGTGTTATTATATGAAAAGCATAATGTTTTTTCTGAAGCTAATGTTTGATTTAAAAAAAAAAAAAAAATTTCCACCATGATATAGTAACATTTCTTTCATATTTGAAAACCCATAAATCACAAAATATACGATCACAAATACAGAATTTTGTCCTGATGAATATCAACAAACTCCGCTGAATTCGATTAGCTAACAAGAAGATTATTTGTCTAATTAAGAAAAAACTGCAACACAAAGCAATTGGACCAGATATCAACAAGACTTAATTGGTGTAATTCCTCTGAATTCAGAGAAGATTTAAGTTGAAAGAACACCTAATATTGATCTAGGAACCCGAATGAAACATATGGCCCTTTAAGAAGGATGGCATCATCCCTCACCATGGGGGAGAAAGCCAGAGAAGGAACTTTAGTAGAAAAACAGTGAGATATTAAACTCAACAATAAATTAGGTGGGTGTGGAGAGAGAGTGGATTTTTGCAGCCAGAACAATTTTCTTATGCTGAACTCGGATGCCAGTTTCGTACTGCAGGACAATTCGGGCAGAAGTTGAGTGGGTCAACACGACGGGCCACCACTGCATCACCCTGCAATAAACACCGCGAAGTCCCAGTGACTTCCGATCCTCAGGAGCTGTCAGGGTTCCCTACTCGTTTTGCAGTATAATTATATGTGGCCGAAATATGTTAAACCCATCCCTAGGACACTTCACTATGTAATTATACACAGATTAGATCTGTTCCCTGAATATTAGGTTACACCAGTTACACCATTCTGCAAAATAAAGCGACATTACCAGCACATCCACCTGGGACCGAAATGAGTACTCACCATTTTAGCACATGAATGCTTTTACAAATGTTCATTATGAAACAGAACAATTTAGCAATACTCTGCACGTTAAGGTCATCTGTAGTACTTTAATTGCAAGTTGTTTCCCTTCTACCATCAGGCTATTGAGGTAGTGTCAGTGTAAATTCCAACACCATTTGCTTTCAGGGAATGATATTCACTTATAGTTTCAAGCTTAGTCAGCTGTTTTGACTCTTCTGTTACTCTTACCGACATGATTTAATAGATTATAGTAAACATTTCAGCAGGTTCTAATTTTCAGTATGCAACGGAGACAAATTCCTAATAACTAGAAAGACTTGCACCCCCGAGATCACTCTACCTCTGACTGTTATTTCTTTAAATATTAGAAGTTAGGCTTTTAGTCTTCAAAATAAGGATCAAGTTTATTTCTCACTGAATAATATGTACTATGTCAGGACAAAGTAAAATTGATTTGGTTTTCCCACTAGGTTTACAAAGCCTGTCTTTGAAATAAAACTTTCATAAAGATTTCAATTATTTACGGTACATAAATGTCCCTGACTGAAAAAAAAAGCCCAAGCCTTAAAACAAAAGAGAAAATTGAAATGCAGTCTGCGGTTTAAGACAAACTTAGGTGTCTCTTTCAGCAAATCTGTTGTCAGTTTTATTCTTTAAGCCACTCTAAAAAACTTTACTGCTCTAATTGAAATTAATAGTTTAGGGCATTCTACTGTAAATTCTAAGAAAATTAGGTGAGACGATGAGAAGGACACAGCCTCATGGATTTGGCTATTTTTTGAAAGCAGAAACAGCTAAGAAAAGAGTATACTGCACACCTTCCTTTTCGTGCATCATAAACTGCACACACCGCTTAGGGAGCACACTCGCGGAGTTCACGACGGCCTCGTGTTTCTAAAGCAATCTTTTGAAGATATTCTTGGTGGCAGATGTGAACACACGCACGTGGTTTATATTCAACGTGAGAAAAATATTCATCACAATTCCAAATCAACACATCTGGAAGTTGAAGATAAAATCTCTAAAATTGTAAAATAAGTAAGCAGGAGGGAAATAAATTATGATAACAGAGCATTTTAATGCTGCTTTTTCTCTCTTTCTAAATAGTCGCATTTTTTAACCTAGAAATTCAGTGGGAAGGAAGCAATTTATTAATGTTCAAACAGAATGATCAGGTTATCTAAATAGAGTATGTAATATATAAAATATATAATTATAGCGTGTGTGTATGTAATGTACTACAATAGTGTCCAACCTGAGTTTCAGCTACTTATACCTGATTTCAGTAAATTCTGAATTAACAGCTATATTTCAAAAAAAAATAAAAAATCATATAAGCATTAAGTTGATCAGCAGATAAGCTCTTGCTGCAATCCAGCCTTTGTCAGATACAACCGTTCTCCATACCCATTATATGCTTTGTAATTGGGCATTATCTAAACTCTGTGTTTCAGACTGAGGGGGGCTAGGGAGGAAGAAAAATGAACAAAAAAACTTGGGAATTTAGGGTGAGACAATGAAAGCTTTTATTTACCTGACCTTCATAACTTGTGCAAAATATTTGGTTGGAATGTTTCCACCCTATCTACTGAGAATAATATATGATTTCGTGGACCAGGCTTCATTTATTAACAGTTCAAATATAAATCACGTTGTCAGTACATGTGTGACTATAGCAGGTGATGACGGCTTAAGTAGACTTCTGTGATCAACCTATTCTAACTTCAATAGCCCACAAAATAGTAGCAGCACTGGTGCATTTTATTTGGTTTCTACTTAGCTAGCAGCTAAAAAATCAGGCCCTTCGCATCTATTTCCTCTTGTTTTTTAATGCACTCATCGTAAACAAACCAAAACAATCTAGCATCTTTTTGGCAGACTCTTGGCTGTGTAGAATCAATGACTCATCCGGGAAAAGATGCAACTGTCAGTTCCCATCAATGAGTAAAGGAGCCAAAGGAGATTTCTGAGAACTTGAAGCTGGCTGAGATACCTGGCCCCAGGAAATGAAAGAGCAAGTTGAATCATCACGTATAATGTGATATTGAAAATAACAAGCCAAAGGAAAATCCAAACTTGTATTCATCCACTGGAAAGTGCACAGGCCTCAAAAGCAGGGAGTTGACCTCGTGAGGAAGGATTGTACAAAATCCTGTGACTGACACCACAGTAAAATAACTCCTCCCAAACATACAGATAAGCGTGTTGAGCCCTTCTTCTTCTTCAAGCTATCATTCAGTAGACACTTTGCCTAGGACAATGAATCCTTCCTGGATTTATACAGCGATAATATGGGGCAGACATCTTCGGAAAAGGAAGTTATTAAACTCTTTACAACTATTCAAACATAGCCTGCATAAATATGGACTTGTCCTCTGTATGTAGAATTGACTTTTCACGTCGGTTCTGCAGGATTTAGTCTGTAATAGGAAATCCATTCACATCAAACCCATTCTTTTTCCGATAGCTAACATTACCCTTTTCAGTTCTGGTATTCTTCATCATTTATGTCCATAATACTGCCTTTGGTCTGATTTTATACTGCACATCTAAAACTTTTCACTATGACCTCAATTATATTACCCTTAAATACAGTGCTGTTACACTAGTCTCCCCCAATAGCCATGTTTTTCCAACATCTCTTACAACACAGTCAGGTTAACATGTCTGTCTCACCTAGTTGTATAACTTAATCTCGTAGTCGTTTTAGCATTTTACATTTAATTCTGCTCTTTAATAAAAAAAGACCCTACCAACACCATGACATCTTATAGGAAATTTCACTCTCTCTTTCTAAGATGTTATCTCAGTTGATAAAAAAATTGAAATATTTCTACTTTATCTGACAAAACTGTCCGTGGGTATCCTCTGAAAGTCTATTTCGCTGTTTAATAACTTGGTTTAGCAAAGTTCACTGATCAGCTATAATCAAGTTTTAGAAATGAAACTTGCAAAACCTTTTTTTTTTTTTATTAACCCAGAGGCAACAAGATGAGAAATTAGTCCCAGATCATTTGATTCTATGTACATAACCATGCACACACACACGCACAATGTATACATATATGAATGTACACACGAGACATATAGACCTAGGCCTAACACTTTTCTAGGCAGAGACGTTTTTAAATTCAAGCTGGAACCCTATAATCATGCTAAGAACATGCGTAGTGAGGTCAGCTGGCAGTATAATCTAGATTTGCCAAGTCCACTCAACATTTCTGCTGGCTGTGGAGGGGCAAACAACACAGTATAAGGTTAGCTAGTTAAATTAACTCCTCCTACTCTATTTTTAAAAATAAACGTGACTTGTCTTAATGATAAGCTACCTACTTTGTGTCATGTGGCACTTCTCAAAATCTACTAAATTAGATTTACTGCATTAATAAACCTTAACATTATTTTTTTTTTAAATACTAGTAAATAATTTTTCAAATTAGCATCTTAAGAAGTAAGGATAAAGATCATATTGGTAGTTAAAGGACTCACATGATTGACTAACCCTTCATTTACCACCAAGGACCTAAATTCCTCACCAACTGCTACCCAGCACCACAAGCACCTAAGCATCTTCCGTGTTACTAGAAATTAAATCCTGACACTGCTGAATTCCTCAGAGACAGCAAGAAAAGAACAAAGAGGCCCTGAGTCCATGGTTTGGTGACCAAGCACGGATCTGGTTTATGGACAATGCAAGTTAAGTGCTGATCTTGTGTGTATTTATTAGGGCAGTGAGAAAAGCCAAAGCAACGAGCAGTGTGAAAATTAGTATTCTCCTGCACTTATGGAGACCTGGGAGGGCACAGAACTTATATTGATAATGTAACCTGTAATAAGAAAGTAGTTGGGATTTCTGCTAAGAGAATCTAAAGTCCCTTCGCTGAAGTGAACACTACGAAGATTCCCAAACAAGGCAGCCCAGACTGGCTGCCTCTGCATTCCTCCAACACCGAGGGCAGCCCATTTACACAGCTGATTCACAAAAGTTAACTCCAGCCTGACAGGGCCTAATCCCCTTAAATTCCGTGATATTTGAAGGAAAATCACCACCCCTTCAGGCTGGGAACACAGCGACTCGGGACTGAATCGCTCTCTAGCAAGATTGGTCTCTCCCACCGACTGTAGGGGAAGCCTAGCGATGAGCATCATCCGGCTAATGCTTTCCGGGAAAGACTGAAGACGGAACAAAACTGCGGAATAGAACAACTGAATTCAGCCGGTACGGTAGTAATTGCACAAATACCCAGATCGCAACAGTAAACCAGCGAACGCGGGGTGTTGTACTGGGGGTGGAGGAGGGATCCTGATAAAGAGCGCCAGGCTGCCCGCTCACACCGGGGCTGCCGACGCCGGCTCGCCCACCTCCAGCAGCCTCCGCCGCCAAAGCCCGCTGACTTGGTAGAAAGGCATCACCTTTAAACATAACTTTAGTTCCAGATTTCCCAAATCCTTATTTAAGAATTCAGAGAGGATGTACCTGCACCGCCATTTCTAGTCCATCTGTCTCACAGGTTTGAGAGAGCAGGCATTAGACAAAATAATTGGGTTACTAGCAGCAGATATATAAATCTATGTTTAAAATTAGTAAGGAAATTTCTTTCCTACAATTTAAAAGCATAATAAAATATGGTTATACAAAATATGATTATATTAGGCTTATCTTGCAGCAACAAATTTCCCAACTTTTTTCCCAAATGTTCCCGAATTCCAAGTTTATTTATTTATTTTTCCAGTTTTCAGATATTTGCTGTTGCATCCTAACTTCTACATTAGTTCTGCTCAAACGTGAAGAAAACGGTCTGTTCAGTATAATTCTTCCTCTCTTCTCTCACATGCTCTGGTGTTAATGCGATTCAACCCAGATCATTACAAAAAATAAATACTAATATTTTTCAGCTGAAAAATAGCTCCAGACAAATTGTTCCAGGCATTCATACATAAATTCAATTCAATAATTTCAATTTATTGAATATTCTATTGTCTTCTCCTGCTGAGACCTTACTGTTCTCTGCTGTACAGTTCATAATGTTGCAGCCCTTTAAGTCTCACAACGGCTCAAAGCCTTGGAACTTCTGCCACCACCTCTGGGAGGTATTTCCACAGTCTAATAAAATCAGAATATTACCAAAAAAAAAAAAAAAATTTCTTAACTTTCAGCCTATATTTTCCCTTTTTTCCCCCTGAATTGCGGAAACTCTTGCTAACAAGTCTATCGCATCCGATTTTACTGTCTCCTTTTTCTCCTTCATGGTGCTATGAATTGAAATATGCTAGGCACGTAAAGAGTAAGGGCAACCTCATGGTTGGAAAGGCATCAAATGTAAACAACTTATTTTCTTATTGTGTTTTACAGGCAAGTCATATGGCTAGGTTAATACTTAGCTTTTTGTTTACGCGCTTTGACGTCTGAGATTAAGGAATATCACCGGTACCAGAGTCCTATCTGCTACTGAACCCGGCTGACTCAGAACGACTGAGCGTCTTCAGTTATAATCAGAGAACGGTAGGTCTGCATATCTTTTGCTTTGCGGGTGAATATTTCTTAATTTTCGTCCAATTCTCAAATCAATTGGGACATCTCACTCTAAAATATGACTTTAGTATGTCAGTACGTCACCAAGCCAAACCATTATTACCACAAGATATTAATTAAATAATTGCATATTGATTATGCGATTCCCAAATGATAGGGTGTAAAGCGTGCTGCATTTTGGATGTCCCACCGCTGTAAAAAGAAAGAATTAAAAAAAAAAAAAAAAAATCGTCAAAAGCATGAGGTGAACTTGTCGCATAATTGATGCTACAAAATTAGCAGGATAAAATAAAGGATGAAACTAGCACACATATTATCTCACATTGTTGACAAAACCCCAAAAGAGGCATCATAGCACACCACGGAGCCCAAGATCTTCTGAGGGACTGTCCCATAGTACCTGGCAGTACTGACTAGCTTAGAGTGGTAGCAGAGCAAGCACCTGTCTGTCTGGAAAAAAAAAAAACAATATCGAAAACCTGATAAAAATAACTTTTTCTTTCTGTATAGAAACGGTTACAAAAGCCACATAATATAAGAAATAGACAAAAGTTCCTACCCTGGCTCCAGGACACAAGTAGAATATTTGTCAGTTTTATAGTTGACCTTTCTCACGTCGCACCCTTGGACTTACAATATTAAAGCCTCATCCAGGGGAACACTAGAATCTGTCTCAGACACCTGATAAACTTTTCAAAACTATCTGGGAGGCAGCTTGCCCGCAGTAAACCTCTACTTTTTCTTTTTAAAATCCATCGCTAGATAATTATGCAAAAGAAAAATCCTGCTAATCCCTTCAAAAGACTACTTTTGAAAAGGAACACAGTAGGAATACTCTAGTCTACCTAGTAGAAGGATTTCTAGATACTTGTTTTATCCAATCTGGCACAAAATGGGAAAACTGAAACCCAAGCTCCTTATAATGCGTAAGTCACTGCTCAGCAATTCTTTTGGCAGGTCTGTCCTTGCACCTGCTCTTCACCCCTTTATAGCGACATTACAACCGTAAGCACAACAGACAGAAACAATTGTATAGTTCATTTTCTGCCAGAAAGGACAACTTTGAACAATTTACCATTAAATTGTATCAAACCACCTTTAACTTCATTCACTCCACTGCGAAAACAGGTTATCTGAAGATATTATTATCCTGTGCTTGTACAAAACACAGGACCATGCATGTTGCAAGTCATTTCTTCAGGATCTTTAATATATTAAAAATAATTGAACTAATTCTTTGTTACTTTTGTTTTGCTTGTATTGGCACAACGATGATGCTGTTACACCAACACATACAGAATGTCTTTTTCAATTCTGATTATTAACTTATAAAAATTATTCTCCACATCTTGATCTTTGTCCTCAATAAACTTCAACCACTTGCTTAAAATACTCATAAAGACTAATTACAGATAAGTGCTGTTCTAGATAAAAATCCATGTTCTTATAAGCTGTACTTAATGGAGGCCCCTAGTCTATTGAGAACAACTGAATTTGGGTTTTTTGCTACTATATTAGACATTTTTCTTGAATTTTACAGATATTCTGAATTTCTCTTTTAAATACAATTAAATAGCAGACCCAAAATACATTACTTGTTAGGGTCATATGTTGGCCAACCAACCAAAACTGCTATCTTGACTTTAGTCATGACGTCACTTCATTTGTGTTTCTCAATGTGATATGATCATCAGGTAAAAAAGAAAGTAAAGAGAAAGGACAGGTAAACCGAAGAGAAAAATACAGCTGTATCTGCTAAGGATCAAGGTGTGGTCCCGTAGGAGTGAAAATGGATTGTAGAAAGACAGAAACAAAGGAAAAGTCACCGAGTGGAAAAGAAGATATAGAAGCAGTGGAAAATAAATATGAAGTTCTGAAGAGCAAACTGAAATTGAAATGACAGTCAGAAATATCTCAAGAGCTCAAAAGAATTGTCAAGTCCTACGTAAGCAACGAAGAGGCCTAAATAAAGAACTTGAGGTCCACTGCTGTGTCTCTGACTCCTTAACAACAAAATACTGCTTTCAGCATAATTTACACCAGGGAAACCTGGAGTAATAAAATGTAAAACGACTAGTGAATACAAATTATGAGGAAGAGACACAAGTAGCTGGGGAGCAAGAGAATGGCAATTTCAAAAAGATGTTAACTTCTGAAACATTAAAGAGAGGGAATGGATTAAAACTAGAGATGGGTCGATTCAGACTAGACGTTAGGGAGAAGTTCTTCACCATGAGGGTGGTGAGACACTGGAACAGGTTGCCCAGAGAGGTGGTGGAAGCCCCATCCCTGGAAGTTCTTAAGGCCAGGCTGGAGTGGGCTCTGAGCAACCTGATCTAGTGGGGGGTGTCCCTGCCCAGGGCCGAGGGGTTGGAACTAGGTGATCTTTAATGTCCCTTCCAACCCTAACAATTCTATGATTCTATAAATGCTGATAACGAAAAAACCAAACCAAAACAAAACAAAAGAAAATTAGGTAGAATTTAAAGATTTGCAAATTTGCAATTTACAAATTTGTATAAGAGAGATTAGTCCTCTCAAATTCAACCAAAGTTATCCAGAAATAGCTGTATGCAGAAATCATTGCAGTATATCACAACATCCATCTACTTTGTGGCTCTCCTTTCAACAGATGATATGCAGAGCTATGTATATTACTTCAACACTTCTTTATCCTGTGAAATGCTTCTTTCTGTTTCCCCCCAAAATGTATCAAAACTCAAGTTTAAAAAAAAAAAAAGTGAAAGAAGTGATACATAGTAAGTTAAGTAACATCTGCCATTCCCATTGGACCAATACCTAAAGCCATATTGATTTTTCTCTTTATTAAGTCTGTATGAAGACAGTCTTCATACAATTAAGCTTAATGAAATGTAATTGTCTAAAAAGCCTGCCTGGGATATTTATAGCTTGACAATTCATGAGTAATATATCTAAAAAAACAGAATAGTGTGTGAACGGGTAGACTCCAATGGACAACACAATAGAATAAAACAGCAAAACGGGCATACTTCACTTGTTTACACCAGGTTTATTTATATTTTTTCTTCTAAGACAAATTTGTATTTCCTAAAACTTGGATATAAATTTTTATGTTTATAATAGACATTTTAGCTTAGTAGGAATTACATTTATTAATCACCTTGTCGTCCATCCATTCTGAAACTTACCTTACTAGCGTGTAGGACTTTGGTGAGATTTGGATCAATTCTGGATGAAGTCTTTGGTGGTTTTCACTTAACATTTTTATTTCAGAAAACCCTTCAGGTCTATGACAAAACATTCAGGCAATTTACTCCCTTCTTTCCATCAGCGTTCCCACTGTGTTTACTTGCCCAGTGCCTAAAGCGCTTCATAACCAGAAATCTTTTTGTTGGACTTTCATCTATCATTTTAATATCTAAATGATCCAGAATATGACCAGGTCGTTTTTTTCATTGGAGTAAACATCGTTAGTGAACAGCCAAGAATGCCATGAGAGGAAAAGGAACACCGGGTAATGAGACACCGCTACCCTCAACTTATTAAGTGGACTAAACAAGGGACCGACTGTCAGGACAAGCTTCACACAGCCACACCTACACCCCGACCCGGCACAGTCGCGCCTCGGGGAAGCACAGCGCTTTCTCCAAAGGCTCTCAGAGTTGTGCTGTTGGGTGGCAGACGGGCACCAAGGCATGGTTGTTCTCCCCTTCCTTTTTACATTGCCTCCCCCCAATCTCTGCTGCTGGGTGGTTTTATGACCAGGTGTCAGCACAAGCCTACAAGCAAATCATCCCTCGATGATATCGTGGGTATACCTTCCAGCAGGTTCAGGTATTATTCTGCTGATACTTGTCGATCGACAGACCATGCCAAGGCTCAGTTCTTGTTTGCGTGATCCTGTTTGCCAGGGCTCACTACACTCACTCAACTCTTGATCAAGACAAGGTCATTGTGCTCCTGTGACAAGGAGGAAGGAAAAACTAAAGACATACCACAGGGTATGTCTTTGATCAGACACTAATTCCACAGCAGCTTCATCTTTAAATGACTCAGAACTGTGGAAAAATACCACTGAATTTACAACTTTTCTGTTTCCTTTTTAGAGACTCTGTGGGAACTAAAGATACTTGAGAGATTTTTCAAAGGTCAAAGCATAGTTTATGAAAGAAAGCATTATCAAGTGCAAATAGACATGTTCCTATCCCTTCCCACTATAATCTTTTTAATTCATTGAAAATACTTATTTTCTGAATACATCATAATGACAATTACACGAGGAGGGAAGAAGCAGCTAAATTTACCACACACAGCAAGCAAATCAAGCGGTAAAGAACAATATTCTTATCAAGTTTCATGCAAATTTGTGTTTGCTGTTGAGAAAATCCTTCTGGATTGCTGAAATGCAGCTATGTTAATAAGCAGATATAAAAAGCAAGTGCTGAACACAAATACCCATCTCACTTCCTACAGACTTTCCTTTTCTCAGATGCTCGCTCTTCCCTCAGCATATGCCTCCATCAGCAGCCAGCGCCTGGTATGTCTTGTAGATGGAACAAAATGTATCTAACTTGGCTCCAAAGTTTTTATTTTCATCAGGTTCCCAACCACGTAAGCACTTCTTCAGCTGCATCAAGAACTATGGGAACTAAACCTGCTCAGAGAATATCTAATTGACATAGAGCAGCTGTGACCACACGTTCGTTTTTCCCTCTCATTCCATACCTGCTTCGACTGATGTTTCCATTGCAGATTCAATGGAAGAAAATGCTACATACCTAACTTCATCAATACACTTTGTGAAATCAGAAGGGTTTTTTTCCAAGAATGGTACATGAACACGCCTGAAATTCGCCACATATGCAAACCAAGGAGGATGTTTGAATATATTGGGTATCATTTCAGTCCTTACAGAAAAAGAGCTTCTGTCACCCTGTATTCAGCCCATTTTTATTCGATCAGAGCTGAGCCAGACATAACTTCATGAAATTGTCAATAGTTGTAATTTTTCTTAGCATGACTGTCACACATTTTTCTAAGTTTTGCGTTGTCTTTTGTGATCCTCACTCACTCGGGCGATCTCCAAAACAACTCTATAAAAATTGGAAAGAACAGGCTGTAGCACTGCTATTGCAGTGCTGTGATCACGTAAATTTATACAACTCCTGCCGGAAAGATTTCCCAGATTATCTGCGCTCTAATACATGCATGCTATCCAACTTCCAGTCTACAAATAATACTGCATTATTTAAATTTTCCTAAATGTCCAAATATCAGATTTTATCATTTTATTCCGATTTTCACCCAAAAAATTAATATAATAAAAAGTAGAGTTCCGTTCAAAAACTGTTCAGGAATTAAAATAAAATTTGAACAACTCTAGATACAACTTAAAAATAATCCTAATTCATTACCCAAGATAAATGAAGATAATGGAAATATCTAAGAGAGCTAGTCTGCATATATTCTCATCTCTCTGAAAGCTGTTCCTCCTGTGCAGTAGCTGTGCAAGGATTTACCTACATTACAAAAAAAGGTTAAGGTCAAACTGCACTTAAATATCTCACAACAGTTAAGTAACTTAAATAACTCACATCGCTTAGTTTGAACCTATACTCAACTTCTCTCTGATCATCTTGAGGGAGCTAAAAGTTTTAATCACTTTCCTGGAAACACTGAGAACTTAACTGAGATTTTTTGCTGTTGCTAGGCCTCAGACAATGCAGAGAGAGTCTTGGCGAAGAACCTATCGTCCAGTATAAGTACTTGGTTTGGGAAAACATGCCTAGTGCTCTTGGAAGTTCTGCTCAAGAGTCGTCTGACTGTGGGAAACAATCCAAGCTTTAGCAGACATTAGTTACAAATTCCCACAATCAAAGTGAACAGCAGTCAGTCTTTCAGGAGGCTGTAAAGGAGACACTTCTATTTACCACCACACATCCCAAGAAGGGTAGAAAATGAGCATAACCTATATAACCCAACAGCAATTTAAAGGGTTTATTGATCTAGCTTGTACCTGAACTGTAGAATGGTTTTCTCAAGGGGAATTACAACACGAGATCACTTATCAAGGACAAGTCCACTCCTTTTCAGGGTGATGTATTTTGCCTTGTAGTATTTATACCCAGATGTTTAGCTAAAGCAAACATCCATGAAGGATTATAATTATACTGAATTATGGTATTATTAGATACGAGAAAGGATTAGTTGCTTACAGTGTGAGAGCTGTATTTAACATATCCGGTTTATGATTTGTGCTGACTACAAAGTCTGGGGTATTCACTTTCTGATAATTCTATCATCGTTTGCTCCCTCTCCCAGTGAATGGTTCACTATTCTGAAAAAAAAAACAAAAACCAAACAAACAAAATTCACAAAGTAAACCCTTCATTTTCAGACCAATTGCTCCTTCCACCTGGTGCACTTTCTTACGTGAAACCAAGAAAGGAGTTGTACACAGAGGAAAAATGTGTTTGTATGTACAAACGTACATACCTATATCAAAAATACACCGACCCAAAATACAAGATATTTTCCTCTGTATTTCTTTTTCTTGGAGACCAAATTGAAAACACTTGCAATTGCACAAAAACATGCCTTTCTAGTTATATGTACTATTCATTATCGTGGGAAGAATCTTCTATTTATTTCAGTAACTTCAGAGAAGCAGAAGTGATGTAGAGTCTTGATGATACATTTACACACTCCCAGTCAGGAGAAATTTAAAAAAACGCCTGCGCATACAAAATTACATGTTCCTATGTAGCTCGGAAATCAAAAGTGATATTTGTGATAAAACGCTTTGGATAAACATACTTCAGACTCCCAAGCTTCACACATCTATTTCTGCTACACACAACACCCAGCACAATTGTGCCCTCATGTACGTGCAGAAATGCCAGAGTTAGGAGACGTGAACTCTAAAGCATTATTAAGATCAAAGCCTGAAGATTCCAATTTTTACAGGCTTGCTCAAAGCCCAACACGTCTTTCACCTGTATTTTCTGTTCCACGTTCTCGTTGCAAGACTTGGCCGATATCCACTTCCTCTAGGAAGCAATCATCACACTTGTCTGTAAGAGCTTATTTATGGCATGCAGTTCAATTACTGAGACTGTTCTTGAGATCACAGAACTGAAGCACAACAGTAGCAAAAAGGAGGCGGCCAACCATCTCAGACCAGCAGGACTATTCCCTGGACAAACAGAGATTATTTTTGTTTGCATATAGTACATCCTTATCCATATGTCAGGTTTTCAAAGGGTATGCAAACATGAAAATAGGAAAGGGAGTTGCAGCACATTAATTACAGCAAAGAGGCCAACTTAACTATTACGTCAACAGTGGCTGACATTGACCTCAGTGGAACCCGCATCAGGAGCTATGTAATGATCTATGTCTTTCTGTTTGGATGAACGCTTACGTGACAGTAATTTGCGTTCACTTAATATTAAAAGTGGTTATTAATTAATACTGAAAGTCAGGCTTTAAAGTCAAAGTTGGCTGGGCACCACACCCTCATAATAAATATTTTGTGGCAACTGTTGTAATGGAAATTCTTTGATATGAGTCAAGAGCTTCCATTCTCATAAGAAAAAATCCCAGCTAATTCAGCACGTTAAGAGCAGTAGGATTCTAACTATTTAACAGAATTCTACAGAAATTATGTTGTGTATAGAACCCTGTATTTTCCCAGTAGCAAACTCTCCAGTAACAAAATTAGACAATTTCAACCTTGTATACACATCTTGTAGACTTGAAAGGGCAGTATCTTTTGAACAAATCTACTTCAGGGAAACAGATGCAAATATTTGGTAGCATACCATTTAGTGTTTACGATACAAACCTAGGAGCAAACTCACCAAGAATTACATAGGCATTACACGACTCTGTGACTGCTGTTTATCTTACTGTCTTTTGTTTATACCATAAATGAAACTTTGGAATCCTTATGCTTACACTTCTTTTGTGATGGATTTTATGAAGGGCAGCGGACAAAACAGTAACAATTTTAATCTTAATTCACTTTTTTCCTCATGGCTCTTCATGACATGAAATAGTCATTGGAAGCATGCCTGCTTTCATCGGCTACACACGTCTGACTTTATGAACCCAAAACATGGCATTTCACTGGCTTTCCTTACACAGCCTATTAAACTAATGCGTGTTAGCCTGAACCAACATGTCCTTTCCTAAAGGGACAATTATTAATTTCTAAGTCTTTACATCTGAAGTAGTCTTAGACTCATAGAATCATAGGGTGGGAAGGGACCTCTGGAGACCATCCAGTCCAACCCCCTGCCAGAGCAGGGTCACCCAGAGCAGGTGGCACAGGAACGCGTCCAGGCGGGGTTGGAATGTCTCCAGAGTTGGAGACTCCAGCACCTCCCTGGGCAGCCTGTGCCAGGGCTCTGCCACCCTCAAAGGAAAGAAGTTCCTCCTCATGCTGAGGTGGAACTTCCTATGCTCAAGTTTGTGCCCGTTACCTCTTCTCCTGTCCCTGGGCACCACTGAAAAGAGCCTGGCCCCATCCTCCTGACACCCACCCTTTAAGTATTTATAAGTGTTGATAAGGTCCCCCCTCAGCCGTCTTTTTTCCAGACTGAAGAGACCCAAATCCCTCAGCCTTTCTTCATCAGAGAGGTGTTCCAGTCCCCTAATCATCTTGGTAGTTCTCTGCTGCACCCTCCCCAGCAGTTCCCTGGCCTTCTTGAACCAGGGAGCCCAGAACTGGACACGGTACTCCAGGGGCGGCCTCACCAAGGCAGAGCAGATGGGGAGGATGACCTCCCTCCACCTGCTGGCCATACTCTTCTTGATGCACCCCAGGATGCCATTGGCCTTCTTGGCCACAAGGGCACATTGCTGACTAGCACATTGCTAGTTTTATTGTTACTAAAGCCATTGTCACTATTATTAGGGCTGCGTGTGCATATTCCAATCAGGGACTGATGCAACATTCTGCTGTGGTAGATCACTAGAAATTTTCCGAAGAGAACTACCTACTGCACTCGAGAGATCATCTTCTCAAGGTACCTACATTTTTACTTCAAGCTGGAAAAACGAGAGGAGGGAGAGCGCAACACTAAATGATGCAGCTGTGATAATTTCAAAATCATTTTAGTTTAATCTGATTTACCAAGGGGCTCTTGCTGGAAGGAAAAAGTAACTCTGAATCTACAAAAGCAAAAAAGGAAGAGCCGCTTCCCCCATATTCAACAGCCCAGTTATTAGTTCATAGGAGAGTTTGGTTCTTATTTTCAACTACCTTAGCTTTTATCTCTGACACGATGTAAAGTAATCAGGTTTTAAAGCACTTAGAGGTGACACTGCAGCTCTCGCTGATGGTGTTCACACTTTCTAAAGAATTACATATTCACCATGGGAGGAGTACGACAATCACATCCCCCACGTGAATGATTCTTTCAAAAAGAAAAAAGAAAACCATTCTCAAAGTATTAGCCTATTTCACAGAAACTAAGGCAGCTGTAAATAAATGGGATCGATGGGTATTTCACCTTCTCACCTTTTGGAGTAACTAATTAGCTTCATATTTTAAATATTAAACTTCAAGGCTAGTACAAATCCACAGCCTGTATAACACAGAGAACTCTACAAGGATTTTATAAGACTGGAGAGGGGAAGGTTAGGAAAAAGGAAATATAACTTGAATGTTAGTGTTTGGCAACTGAATAAAAAATAATTATTCGTTCTGCCTCACTACTTTTAACCCATATTCAGAATTTTGTGTTTAAGAATACTACATGTTTAATACGGCTCATTAGTTGTAAAAAACCCTAACCCTAGAAAGGAGTCAGACTTTCCTTTCTGGCTCTTGAGATTGTTTGCTTTGTTTTGACATATTCATTTCATTGCATGTGGTAACACGAAGAGTCCCATGTACCTTTAGAGTAAGAAAAATGGCACTTTTTGGTTGATAAATAATTGGGCTCAATTAACTTTCCCTCTTTAGGCAAGTAAGACTCAAAAAACTTTTATGAGATCAACAGCCATGTCACAATAGATGCTGCGCAATACTTCTGAGGAAAGGAGAAAGAAGTCATAGCAATTTAATAATGCAATTGCTTTGAGAAACAAGTATAGTAGTAATACTAATTCCTCTTCAGGACCCCCACTAGGCATACCGCAGAGAATGATAATTTTCACATTTTGTGCTAGTGTTTTACATCAGCCCTAAGGCTAGACTACCCACTACAGTTCTGTTGAAGGCAATGCATTCGGCACGCAGCACATCTGCTCCTCCACAGTCGTATACTTAATTTGACAAAAGGTTCTTTGTTGAAGATAAGTAATTTTTTAGGTTCTTTTCAAATGAGCTCACCTTTGCTGCTTAGCTACAGGAGACTAAACAGGAGAAAGGACAGGTAGACTGGGAGCAGTCAATTATTAGTCTCTGGAGAAGAGAAGGCTCTAGGGAGACCTTAGAGCCCCTTCCAGTACTTAAAGGGGGCCTACAGAAGAGATGGGGAAGGACTCTTGATCAGGGAGTGTAATGATAGGATATGGGGTAACATTTTTAAACTGAAAGAGGGGAGATTTAGATTAGATATCAGGAAGAATTCTTTCCTGTGAGGGTGGTGAGCCCCTGGCCCAGGTTGCCCAGAGAAGCCGTGGCTGCCCCATCCCTGGAGGGGTTCAAGGCCAGGCTGGATGGGGCTTGGAGCAGCCTGGTCTGGTGGGAGGTGTCCCTGCCCAGGGCAGGGGTTGGAACTGGATGATCTTTAAGGTCCCTTCTAACCCAAACCATTCTGTGATTCTACGATTATCTATGATTGCCAGCCTGAAGGAATAATTCTACCCTAACTGCGGCTGATTTTTTGGTACACATTGGTTTTATGGGGTCACTTGCTAAGATTTCTTACCCGTCATTACTATGACAAACCTTTGCAAAACGTCAACTATTGATAACAAACTTAAAAGAAAATTTCACTCGATAAAAATTATTTTTCTGTCCATCTTCTCTTAAACTGTTTTTTTTTTAAACTATTATTTTATTGCCAACTTTTGGAGGCACTGAAGAGCTCCATACGGAAGGTGTTCCAGACATGCGTTTGCCCCTGACACACGACGGAATTCTGAGAATGAACCAAATGCAAAACGGGATTCTTTATGTCTGAATTTCAGCTGTGGGACACCTCCAGCTTCTGCTAAGCTTACCAGTGAAATACAGTTCTCTCCTACATCAGGAAATAGTGTTTAGGCTCAAAAGGCACTATCCTATACCCAGATCTACAAACTGGAAAGGAAATTGCTCTGTTTCATTCATTAACAGCTACAGGAGAGCAATATTTGAAGCTGATGTCTGTCATAAAATCTGCAATCTGGATTTTGGTATAGTTCAGCAGTGGCCATAAAGTAGTAACCTTCACCTTCTGCAAAAGATTCTGAATGAATCCCTCACATGTGTTTTCTTAGATAGCTCCTCCGACATAATTTATACAGCATATAGATTTCTTTGGGGAAGGAAGGGCTGACGCTGATTGTCACAAGCACTCTGCTCCCAGCGACACGCTAGCATTTTTAAATAAAGACTGTATGAAAGAGGTTTGCTATTACCAAATTTTCACAGCTTAACACTTTCCAGTGTTTGGGCTAGTATCACACAGCCAAGAATGAGAGAAAGGGTGCAGGAGAGTGTCTCGTTTTTAAGAGGAGGAGAGCTGTAAGGGGTTAACTTCTATTTTAACTTCATGTGTATTTTCCCCCAAGTCTTATAACCTTTTCTTTAGTGCTGTATTCAGAAAGCTTATATACTTCCCTGAGAGATCTTTGAATAGTTCCCTACTGCCCGTTTCCAAGGATATATTAAATTCTCATACATTATCATTCACATTAGACTGAGTTTTTAAAGTCCAGTATTACGTTCATGTAGCTGAGGTTAAGTATTTTTATGCTCCTATTTTTAATGTAGCCAAACCAAAGAAATTATGATCACTGGACCCTACGTGTTCAAAACCTGATGTCTAATTCATTGTTCATGGTTCATTTTTTACTGCATAGTCTGAAATAACCTGTGAAGCTAAGGCTCTTCGGCAAACACGGCTCAGAGGAGAGCAAGAAAAGGACAAAAGCAGTACTGACACATTTCTTTTTTTGGTGGGGGGAGGCAGGTAGCTATGTTTTAAATTGTTTCCAGCAGAAACCAGTCTAATTGTCTAGTTAACCGAAACTCTCCCTGATAACTGCAATATCCCCCTCTGCATACTTAAGCGTTGCCCTGTAAAGCCTGTTTGCAACTTATGCTTAAGCTGTCTTTGGCAAAGCTGTCTAGTTACCTTACGGGGTGCAGGTTTTAATTAGAACAGCATGAAAAATATTTACATTGAACAGGCAAAACTGAGAGGAAAAAAGAAGCATCTGGATCTGACAGCTTTAATGGTGAAATCTTAACATAGAACATCTTTCATGGAAACTGCTTTTGTGTAATGAAACAAACTCAAAGAGCAAGCGTCCTTAGCTGTGCCATACGTAGCTATCCAATGCAAGACAGAACCTATCCTTGGTCCTATAATCTTTTGCTAAGCTTACAATATGTACCTTTTTCCTACAAAATTTAAGCTACAGGAAGCTCCACAGTAGTCCAAATCCAGTGAACCAGCCCGTGCCAAGCAAGTCCACCCACGGTGCTTTCTTTTCCTCTTTTCAAATGCTTTCTCTGAAAGTTGAAAACTGCCAAATGGTAGGAATTACAGAATGGCAGGGGTTGGAAGGGACCTCTGGAGATCATCTACTCCAACCCCCTGCCAGAGCAGGGTCACCTAGAGCAAGCTGGATAGGAAGGCATCATATCGAAAGCACACGGAAGGATGACACATACGGAAAGCGGAATCCTAAGGCCTGGGGGCCTTTTTTGCAGCTACTCTCTCTACACGCCAGTGGAGCAGAACTGTAAGTACCAAGGCAAATCCCTGATGTAAACACCATGGAAGAAACAGAAAAATGAACGCTCATTTAAAAAACAATACAACGTCTGGTTCTTTTTAGCAAACATGGTCCATTTTACTTTTATAATCCCCGGAGTGAAATGCTGCTGTCAATCCCAAAGATACATTTAAAGACTGATAGATGACCTAGTATTATGCTAAGCAGGCTTTCTAGGTTTTCTGCACTTTCTTTTTGTTGTACTCTGTTGGTGCACGTGCTCTGCTATCCGTAGCTCACTCTGGAAGGTACACTACCAGGGAATGCGTATAGAAATTAGTTGTCCTCAGGGTTCCAGCAGCTGAACAGAAAATAAAAATGCACTCTACGCAGGAGCTTGGAATTTGTTATCATCAGCTTTATGCTGAAAGGTGCAAAAGATAATTTTTGATGCCATAATCTGTTATTTAGTGATTCAGATCCTGGTCGTCTAATACTTTGTACATAAACGTACTCCAAATGTTTCGAGCCTGCAAGTTCCTGCTAGTCAAGCAGCTTGTCTCCTAAGGTACAAACAGACCACTGTTACAATTAGTATTCCGGGTACACTGGGCAAACATAGATCGACATCCGATATGAATTGTATGAGTAATTTAAACCTCAAGGAACTTATTTTTATGTTCTATACAGCAATTAGCTTGAAAACAGACTAGGTTGTCATTTCCATGGTAATGAATAATATGTTTAGAGAACTATCAAACATGATCAAGGAGATTAATGTGATACTATGCAAATTATGAATCTATAAGCCTGCTTTAAGATCAAGCGATTATGGTGGGGACAAAGGTATGAAATATAAATCAGTATCACCCTCTTTTTTTTTTTTTTTGTTTTTTTTTTTAAACTTAGACAACTGTAGACTGTCAGCAGGAAGAAACACAGGCAGTATTATTTCAGTCTCTAAAAACAATGGTATACCTGTTTGTTTCCAAATAAAAATGAAGCAAGATCCAACAAAGACAATGGGAAGCACCACTAACGTGAGTCCTACTTGCACTGATCAAGAAAAACAAATTGTACTGAAATACAGCAGATTTCTAAGGCATACCTGAACTCTGAACTGCAGAGAGAGTAGATTTGTCAATTACTTTGTTATGGATCTGTAACCCGTAACAAAAACCATCTCCAACCCAGTATTGACCTAGAAGCATTTCTTTAAAGTGCCATCTATCTTCCAACCTAATCTTTATTTTCTACTCTATACTGAATACGCATAGTACTTAATAACTGCAAAGAGGAACAGCATCTGTCAGGTAATGAAATAAAAGAAAGCAAACTAAAAGAAGGCAGAAGCAGGAGCAGAATAGCAGGTTTAACACCTAGTTAAAAGGAAAAGTATATCATCACCCCCCAAAACATTCCGATTTATTGCAAAGTCTCTATCGTATTTTTCCCCTTTTACCTACTGAATATGTTTTTCTTTAAAAATTCTCCCCCAAACATTAATCATTTATTTTCATAACATTTATCACACTGAAATTGATCGGATGCTTACAATACCCATGTGATGTCATTTATATCCCACATTTCTCTCAATTGAAAACAGGGAGAAACAAAAAAGCGAGGGGAAAGAGCTGCCTTTGAGAAAATTGAGAACAAGGTTGTATGATCAGTAAGTACTTTGGCTCCTTTTACCCATTTTTGATCAGGCATAATTTGATCAGGTAATTTATTTTTATTTTTCAACTTCAGTTAAGTAGCCAGAATGGTAATTATTCATGAGCTACATTCAAGTACAAAAGAGCTGACATGCCATTGGAAATGACAAAATATTGCTATCTCATTCTTATAGCAAGCTGTAAAGCAAAAAGTCTGTCCTCATGCTGCTCTGCTCTATGCTGGAATGAAATAAGTGACTACTAAGTTAGTGAACATGTACCAGAATTAAATGGATGTATGAGATAATCAGGACTAGTCCATATACAAGACTGACATTTCCTTTTTGTAAATACGATCATCAAGCCCACCAAATCACCACAGGGAAGTTTAATCGACAAAGCTATGTAAGTCAGCACATATTTGCTCTGACGGCTAAAATTGGTAGTTGCTTTCAAAAAAAAAAATCTAAAATTTTTAAGTCATCATGCTAGCCTCAATATATAAGAGACGGTCTTGTAACACCTTTCACTATCTTTGTACATAAATTTAAGAATCAAAGACATCCTCGTAATATTTCATCATCGTTAAATGGTCGCATCCTGTTCCTTCATTTCCCCTCTTGGCATAAGTAAGGTCAATATTAGACATACATGAACAGTAACTTTTTCCTATATAACCATCTTCCCGTACTTCTGCAACAGTCAGAGGAGGTTCAGGAGCCAAAGAGCAATACCTTTTCTGAAAATAGCTGTAAGGTTAGGAGCTATAAAACTGACCTAGCCCTATTGCACAGATTATTAAAGAATCCACCTTTTAAAAAAAAAGCCCAAAGAAAACTGACTTTCACACAGCACTTGCCCCTGAAAATTGAGGTCTCTTTGGACAATTCAAGAACACACTGAAACAGAGACACTCTCATATTCAATGATGAAAAAATTTTCAGAAGTACTGAAGTTCGCCTGTGTTGATTCTCACTTATGAATATAACATTTGCATATGTATGAAAGTGTTGCAGTTTTTCTGTTAGTCAAATCAACAGAATACTCTACCTATGTATATTCTAGCTTTCCAGAGAAGAATCTTGTTTCAAGCACTCATTCCATCTCATTAATTTTCCTTTTTTAAATTACACTGAAATTCTGGATTCAACATGAGCACCTAGCGCCAACCTCTAGGAAGAGCGTTCTGCAGCGTGGCATGGGACAAATACGTATGCTAATAAATAATTGCTTTATTAAACTTTGAACTTCTATTTTAGCAAAAAGTTTATGGACTCACATTTGATTGTAAAGTATCTGCAAGAGTCATTCTGTCATTGATGGAAAAAAGACGTCTGAGGGGGGATCTTATCAACACTTATAAATACTTAAAGGGTGGGTGTCAGGAGAATGGGGCCAGGCTCTTTTCAGTGGTGCCCGGGGACAGGACAAGAGGTAACAGGCCCAAACTTGAGCATAGGAAGTTCCACCTCAACATGAGGAGGAACTTCTTTCCTTTGAGGGTGGCAGAGCCCTGGCACAGGCTGCCCACAGAGGTGGTGGAGTCTCCGTCTCTGGAGACATTCCAAACCCGCCTGGACGCGTTCCTGTGCCACCTGCTCTGGGTGACCCTGCTCTGGCAGGGGGTTGGACTGGATGGTCTCCAGAGGGCCCTTCCAACCCCCACCGTTCTGTGATTCTGTCTTCAGTTCTGAAAAGCCCGTAATGTGTTCACTAAATACCAAGTTACTTGTGTCTGTCTTTCCCCCGCCTCAAAAGTCCCATTTGTCTTGTTGCCTTCTGCTCTCATCACTGCCACATAAAAGAACAGCATCTTTCACTGCTACTTCATAGCACTTTCAGTTCAGTACAGAAACAAAACAAGATAAAATCAGTCAGAAAGCATGATGAGAGATGTTAACAAAAAACGTTTTCATTTTTCTTAAACAAGCCTTTCGAAAGGCTGCCCTTGCTCTCGGCCCTTACCTGATGGGGTTGCATAAAAGGCAAGCACTTTGCAAAAGGGTCTCTCATCTATGTTTCTAAAACACCCGCAACCGTATTACCACTATTAAAAGAGGTCAACGTGATATAAATGTTAGTTATAATATCACAAATATTTTGTAATTCTGAGAGGAATCACACTTCTTTCACATGGTGGATGCTAAAGCTTGCTGATATCAAGCACTGACTGAGTTCACCACCACCAGAACTTCACCCAATATATAGAGTTGTGACTTACTGTCACTGAATTTCACATGGCTACCAAGACTGATAAACGTTCAGGCACTGGTATGTATTTATGATAGTTACATTTTTGCTAGGACGCACTTTATTTCTTCCAAAATGTAAAAATTATACATATATTCTGAAAGTAAGAAATGTTTTCCCAATAAAAAAAAACCCCAAAATACAAAATGACAGTCAGATTTATCAAGTACCTAATAAAAAAAATTAATAAGCTTCTTTTCTGCCAGAGAATCTCATGAAATCGTGTTATGCTATAAACCCCTGTGACCCCCTGGAGTCACTAAAACAGACCTGCCTCCAGCTCTCAAGCCCCAGCGTGACCCTACAGTCCCACCAGTGTTCCCTTCAAATGCTGCAATCTCTCCTTTAAGCCCTCTTTGAAATTCAGTAACAAAAAGCTATATATTGGGCAAACTTTTGAAGGGTTTAAAGATCAAACTCCGTTTAAATGAGTAATCACTCACAACCTTGAATAATAATTTCAACGGACCAAACTTCAACACGGCACTAAAAAAAAAACCAATGAGGATAGTCATCTTCACAAGGTGAAGAACTGGAAAACAACATCTGGAAGCGAACACAAACAATGTTTCCAAATGTTCCATAAACAGTGGATCACTGGGTTTTGCTTATAAAGGTATATACAAAGAAAATCCAACTGTTCTTATTTTTATTCTGATGTGGCTTACCCATTCATCAGCTAGTGCATTTTCTGAACATTTAACGCACGATATTTCATATTGCCTTCAAAATTCAAAAGCATTGATATTTCCTATAATTCCTAATTTTTTCCCTACCAGAGAACTCGTATGAGGGAGAGATATATATATGCGTGTATACAAATGCACACGCACACAGATACAACCACACAAAGAATCGCATGTACAACTGCTTTTATGTCAAAGGATTTTTAAGTATTTCTGAAGCGTCACCATTGCCATCACATACTTCCCGTCCAACCACCTTAAATATTTTTCTCGTTTCTGCATTGATTTTTAGGTACCATCACAAAATCCCTCAGAGCTTCTTTCATTTTTACTAAATTAGTTTTCATAAAGTTATGAAGCTTTCAGTTACTACCCTGCTACTCACCTCACGAGTATTCTCAGTTCATATTTTGCTGATGGGAATACAAGACCTGGATTTTAAACACTCGTTTTGCATTTAGAAAAGAAGAAAACATGTTGCAGCGTTTGAGGAAGCGTTTCATGGTCTTTAAACCAGGACCAAGGCAAAGTGGAAACCTTTTAGCTCTGTGCCGACAGATATCAGAAAAATTAGTTCCCTGTCTTCTGCCAGAGAAGATCAGGCACTGCTAATGGTTTTTCTAGAAGCCTATTATTCCCGTATGTCTATTTAGAGTTTAAAAAAATACAGCGAGAAACTACCATATTGGCAGTTTCAGGCAAGCAACCGTTCAGCGTTTGCTTACATTAAACAGTCATTTCTATATACCTATTTATCTTTCCAGGCATATACGAGCCTCCTCCTGCACAAGAAAATGCTCTCACAAGCCCTGAGGACTCAACTCCTTCCTTGAAATCACTATTTGTAAAATACTGCCTGGTTTCTGAAACTTCTAGGAAGGGCAGAAACAAGCGACAGACCAGATTTTCCGCTGGCGTTACCTATTTCAGCAAAATAACGTCTGCCTTAAAAGATGTGCTAAACACCGAACAAGCATCTAGACTGAATACAGACAACACAATTTTACTTAGAGAAATAAATATTTCAATAGACCTGAATCTGACAGACTTTCCTATTAGCTACAAATATGTCTTTCAGTTGGTCTGTTTGCAATTCTGAAATGAAAGACAAATTCCTGCAAACAGCCTCTGTTTCAATAAAAAGAAATTGGAAAAAGTCCAGGTTTTTTTAATTGATCCACCATTATTGAAAGGCCACTTATAATGCAAGAATGAAAATCATTCCCAATGCAAAAATATTACATATATTGGATGGAAAAAAATGAATTACACATAATTTTTTGTGTGCTTTTGAGCATCACTTCACACATCTGTGTTTCATCACGGAAATTAAGAACTCCCAGAAAGGTGACTTCACTGGAAAAAACATTGATTTTAAGGACATTTGTCATTTATCATTTAACTGGACTGGGATCTTGGATTTGAACTCAGGATTTTCCTTTTAAACCTGGTTTCATTATATAATAGTTTTTTGACAGCTGCCCTTTATATTGAATGTTTTTGTACAAGTATAAATGTATCGCTCTTTCAAGAATCACATTACAAGTCAAATGTTTTACATCTCTTGAATTTTCTTCAGGTTAAACAAATAAATTGAATCAGAAATTGAACTGAAAGCTTGACCTTGAAGTTGGCTTTTCATTTCTACAGCTCTCAAAGGTTCCATAGAATCAATAATTTTCTTGCTTAGATGTAAGTTTAAGTCAGGAATATCTGCACGTTCAGCAGAGAACCTGGGAACTCCATTTCTGAAGTAAGTGAATCGAAGAGCTGCTGTTTCTTTTGCTAGGGGCTGTCACGGACAAAACCGTCTCAACTTGGGAAATTTTTACTTAATTTAATTTATTGTTAATCAACACCAACTTCTGATCACCAATTTGGGCAGCAAAAAAAGAGGGGAGCATAAAAAAAAAAAAGACATAAACAACTACTTCAGTAAATACTCTTTCTTCCTCTTCGCCACACTCATCCTACACCAAACACCTTCCTTCCCCCACACCTCATCTCAACTTTCCTCGCGTGCATGATGGGTTATTCTTGAGCCACCCCAGGCATCACAGGAGATTGGGGGCAGCACATAGCCCCACATAGTTTTTCTCTGCGGCTTTTTGTTTCTTGGTGTTTTTTCTCAGCTCCAGCATCAGTTCTGCAGGGGCTGCAGTCACTCGAGGGTGTCCCTGCTTCTGGCATGCATGGCTGTCTTCCCTTTTTTGGGTGTCCCTGCCCCAGGGCGGGTGTCCCACAGCTATAGTCCCTTCAGAAGTGCCCCACTTTGGCACTGAACACCTCCTTCCAAGAGCACATTTCCAGCCTTCTTTACAACAGTGCATCTTCAACAGTGAACTTCCAAGACCATCTCCTCTACATCTTCAACTGCATCTTCCTGCCCCTTTTTCTTAAATATGCCTGAGCAGGGACAGCACACACTCCCTATGCAGCGTTGGCATACGATGGGGTGTTTACATCGGTCTTGGAGACAAATGGAACCAACAAAAGCAGCACACAGGAGTTTGTGACCTCCTGCCACGCAGGACACTCCTACAGAGCCCTTCTAGCAAAACCCTGCCAAATACGCCCAGAGAAGCTGGGAAGAGTTTCATAAATATTCACAAAGAATTGATCTGCAATTTGTTTAAACATATGCACACACAGCATCTCTCTGAAGCAGACTAAATATAATACAATAGATAATATGCATTTTGCTAGTTTGGTTTATGAAGGTTCAATAGAAGTTACAGAGGGGAGCATGAAGGCAGGCTGCCAAGTGAAGCCATGTCCTTTGCAACCAGTTAAAGCAGTAAGAGGCACTGCACAGAGCTTGCTGAAGTCCTCCACGTTGCCTAGCAGGCAAGGCAACATGCCAGCTTCGATTAGGCAAGCAATGGTTAAGCCTAGAATATATTCTTTTGAAGTCTCAATAGCCCCTATCTCTTTTATCTCTTTCTTGTTGGGTTCCCTAACATAAGAAGGACATGGGCCTGTTGGAGCGGGTCCAGAGGAGGCCACGAAGATGATCAGAGGGCTGGAGCACCTCTCCTATGAAGACAGGCTGGGAGAGTTGGGGTTTTTCAGCCTGGAGAAGAGAAGGCTCCAGGGAGACCTTATTATGGCCTTTCAATACTTAAAGGGGGCTTTTTTTTGTCTTTTAGCAGGGGCATGGAGAGGGGCAGGAGGAGGTTATCTGAAAGACAAAATCCTTCTAGATTTAGAAGGAAATTAAGATTCCTTTTGATTCACCACCACCACTCCCCCGTTCATTCCACCAGTATATGTCGCACAATCATCTTTGACTCATTTACAATAGTTACAATATGTAAATGACTGCTTATTCTAGATATTTCACCTGCCTTCAAAATGAAAGCTAGAAAAAGAAATTGCATTGTTTTGGAAAGCAAGCTTTCTTTTAAGAAAAAAGTGCGTAGTATTTTACAGAGTGGAAAAGTGATCTTTACTCAGAACTTTGCAAGCTTCTATTTATTATTCTATTATAGCAAAAATACAGATAAGTAAATGGATTAGAACATCAGAATTGAAAATAATAGTGATAATTACAATCATTTTATTCTACGGATCTGTACAGATACTCCTTCCTCTGAAATACCTGCCACTGAGAACATCGGATTACATGCATCTCTGCATTGTTATGGCATGGCAATTTCTACCTTCTCACGTTAATAAGAGTTCAGAAGCATTTGGGACTTCCGGCCAGTATTTTAGAAGAGACTGCAAGGTGACACTTGAGCAGATGCTCAGATCCATAATTGTTTTGCATTTCCTATATGTATATTCACTTAATGATGATCAGCGCTAGATTGAGGGTATAATTATTCCACTGATTAAAAATTAAAACAACAATTAAAAATTAGCAATTAACATTTCCTAATATGTCAATACATAAGAGAAGACACATTATCAGTGTCACTGCAGTCATAACCTAGCAATAGTTGCAGCAAGTGCAGAAGAGGTCAAGAACTTATAAACGATTCTTAGCTACTTTTTCAAAGAACAACAGATTTACTGGCATCTGATCTAATTTCTTGCTTATATAGAGTTAAGGATTAAAATGCAGTTCTTAATACTTGCATTCCATAAGGAAAGCATCGTAAGTTATCAAAAAAGTATGCAAATGTAATCGAGATACCTGGATAATAGTAATAATATATTTTTTAAAATATATAATCTGAAGTTGAATGATGCATAATCATATGCTGATGATATTCCGAAAAGGACACGGTTAGAAATGCCATAAAAAACTTTGGTTGGGATCTTCGTTGGGTTGGCTTGGGATCTTGATGATTCTTTGAAAGAGAGCTGAAAATAGGAAGCGCTATCACAAGACCTCGTAGAGCATACGTGCTGGGGGCAGGTCGAAAAGTATGAAGGCAAATACTTCAGGATTCAGAGCTACCAGCTAAGTGCCTTATAGGACCCTCTTGAGGAGGTAATCATAACTGACAAAAACTGTGTATTTTAATACACACCTCTGACAAGGGCAGCATACCACCCCTGTTTATTAATGCTGACTGAAATGAGATGTTCGTATTATTTAAGCCCTTTTGCAGGAACCTTTTTTTACTCACGAAGAATAAAGGTCAGCAACTATACGGCAACTACAACAAGAAAATGGGCAAAAACCTAATTGTTTTGAAGAAAGAGTTTAGAAAACATTTAAAATGTTTTCAAACACATTTCATATAGTGCCAGAAAAAAAAAAAAAAAAAAAAGAAAAAGAGGGGGGTAAATTTTTTGCTTGCTAATTTTTTGTTTATTTTCTTTTATCTGTACAGAAACAGACACTTCAGACACTTTCCTGACCTAAAGGGAAAAAAAAAAAAAAGTAATTACGCAGAGAAAGTTGTAAAAAATCCTTGGCAGTTTTCCTGATTTGGAGAGGAAAAAAAAAAAAAATTCGGCGCTTTCATGAATCTGACAATTTAGTTAATAAAGGATACATTAATCTTCCTGAAACACTTGGCAAAAGGAAAAATATACAGAAATGCCAGTCCTTGGTCATTTAAAAGTGATTTTCCATCAATGACTGACTTTACTGCAAATACAAGCCAACCATGTTCATATAATTGCTTGCAGTTATCACCTATAATACACACACCTTGTTTTAAATCAACATACTAATTTATTCCATATTATTCACACAATAACGACAATATCTTTTCTTCCTTCATGAAACAGTCACAATAAGTATTGCATTTACATAATTCTTCAGAGAAATTGTCCTAGTGCACTACATTTTCACCTATTCAAATGGATCATTGATTTTTAGGAAGCCAGAAATTTCACGTTATGTTTTAATCGACTCTGCTTGCTCCCCAGATAAAAGCACCACCAAATACTTTAAGGCAACTTTGCTTTAGCTCAGTATGCCGCCTCGAAAAAGGGTCTAAGAAAATCATGCTGTTCATTGCAAATATCATCCTCACTATTCAAGCAAGCTAAGCAAAGCTGGAACGATTTCCAAATGAGAGATTTTGTGCTGGACGCAATCTTTCTCCAGATGCATGCCACTCCTTATTCTCTTTAATAGCAATTAAAAAATAATGTGACTATGAGGAAGAAAGACTTCCTTCACAGAGCATTTACAACTCTTTACAACAGACATAACCAGAGTCACTGATTTTAACTTCTACAAGTTTCTCTCCCCTTTTCAGTCTTTTAGAAGTGTAATTTATGAAGTTGCACTTGACGTTTCAGAGGAATTCATATTTTTCAAGTTTTAAAGGACTCGCTAAAGGCAAGTGAAAGAGAAAAGCCTATTAATTACTTTTACCAGCATTAATAGGGTTTCAGCCGAGCCCTGTATCATGAAAACCTGAGTAACAAACCTATTTGTCCAAAAGAGATACAGAAATGAAAAAAAAAAAAAAAAAAAAAAAAAGAGAATAAAAGGACTAAATCAAAACCAGGAACTAAATTAAGAGGTGGTGGTGGTGGTTTTTTTAAAAAGCAAGATTATACTTAGGTATCTCTGAATATTTTTTTCCTGGAGATAATAGCCTACATTCTCACACAGGTTTCAATACCTCTATCCAACCTAACACTCCCCACAAACCTCAGAAGATAGGATGTACAGGACAGCTTTTACGTGATTCCAGTATTTTTTCTTTGACGCTTTGGCCAGTGACAAAACAGACCAAGCCTTACACCACACAACCAGTGACATTACGTTATGCTGCCGCTACTCCCTCCTCTTAGGGAAGCAAAGGTGTGCTAATTATATCTGGAGCTATTTATAAACCATGATCCTTTCCTAGGATACTCATCAAGCGCATTACTGAGCTGTAGCACACTCCCAAGCTCTGAGCCAAGGTTATATTCGAGCTCGCTGGTGTGTCTTACTCAGGAAACAACCAAAGTCAACCAGAACCTCCTGACATCCTAGAAGTCAATGATCCATTTTAGGCAAATGAAAATCTAGGGTGGTCTGACAAATCAAGGAGTTGTATGAGTTCAGACTAACACCTACTGCAACAGTATTACAAATGAAGAAAGGACAGTTTTATTATTTCAAAAAATATCTAAATGGCTAGGAGGCAAAGTGCAATGAGAACTTCACTTCTAAGTCATCTAATTATCTCGGGGCTTGTATATACCTAAAGGCACACGTTTCCACATATAGATCCTACAGCCTGGAAGCTTGTTTCTAGTTTCCTGTTCTTGTCTCACTCACTCCGAAAAATAGACTGTCTCTAAAAATATGATGCAGATGATTCCTCAAGAATTTTCTGCTATTTTTTCTTAAATGGCAGATGGCTCTCACTGTCTTAATGACACTGCTTTCATAACTGATAAGTCCTCTGCAGAGCTGAACTTATTCTTTTATTATGTTGAAATGCAATAGATCCATCCTAAAGAGATTCTACCATGTAAGTTTCATCAACTTCCTTTTTTTTGGTCTCCTCTTCAGAACTTAGGTTTTTCCTTGGTTTTAAACAAACATTTCCAAATATTCTCACAATGAATACCCATAAAGGTTGCAAACTTTAGAGCTTCTCAAGTCCATATAGTTTTCACGTTTACGAGGACTGCTAACATGCACATAAGCCCTTGCTACTTCTCCATTTTTAATGGACTATTTTATATTTTTCCCACATAAACAAATCTAAGAGATCATTTTCGTCAATTAAAAAACCAAGTACTGTGTATTAGGCACACGTCCATATTCTTACAGCAATCTGGATGTCAACAGTAGACATATTTCATGATGTATTTAAAATTTTATCTAAAATGCAGCTACTTCATCCATTAGCTAGCATTTCATTATTTCCATTACACACATGCAGTCGATATAAAGCCACGTTTGCTTTGAGAGTAGATCATTTTGGCTTATATCTCGCTCCTCTTCTATGCCACAGCATAAAACCAGTTGCATCCTTCGCTAGTTGGCATGGTTCATTTCTTGTTGCTGCTTCTGAAATCAGCAATACATTTTTGAACACAAGCTGGGTAAAAGCAAACACCGAAAAATAGTCACCTGAAGTAAGAAGAATGCTTTGATAGTTTTCCTGTTAACACTCAACAAGAGTTTAAGCTATATTCTTTGTTAATTAAGATACTTCAAGTCACCCAGTAGACTAGCCAGAGTTTCAGTGCTCAGTGGGTTACTTTTCTGACTTTAGCAGGCACTCGATCAGACTTTAACCTTGCTAAACTTACGACAATCCCAATATATGCCATTCTGTGTACAACGTACTACGTGGCTTTTAACACTAAGGGTTAAAGATATGTCAAAACGCTCGAGAACATCACACAGATACTTCTCAAAATATAAAATTACTATGTAACAAGCCTAGAGAATGCTACGGTCCAGACATTTATTTAAATTTCTTTTAAATCTAAGTAGTTACATTATTGATCTGGCCGCTTATTTTCTATTTGTGACATTAGCCCTTTAGGTTAGCTCCGTTCACCTATCATAGGTTTATGAAGATGAATAACCTTTGAAAAATTAACACTTACTTTTCCATTAAAAAAAAAAAAGTCCATGAAACAATCTTTAACTCTTGTGAGCGCAAATTCCTATATGATAAGTAGTACTCTAAGAAGTTACACCTTGTTACTCCTATTTTACATACCTTAGTGCTGTTCTGTTAGCAGTGACAGTGACACATCATTAGGGGGCACAGTCAGTGCTATAAGAACAAACAGGCTCAAAATCAGTTTCTTTCCGTTTTGAAGAGAGGCATCAAGCTATTATTTGTACAACACAAAGGTAGTGAAAAAATTTTGACACCACCAGGAAATAAGGTTATGCTCTGAGCAGTTTCCATCACAAGCTGTTACAGGCATAAGGGAACAGTGACTCTGCAGGCTATGGTAAGACTAAAATTATGTTCTTCCTATTTTAAAGAAAGTAAGTTCAGAGGGTCAACAGAAGAGCAAAGACGGAAGTAACAGCACGGATAAAATTTCAAGAAGAGAATGGAATTAAATCTTTGTGTTTCGCAATGTCACTCTCAAAAAGCCATAAATCCCTCCATTTCACTGCTGTGGACTTGCATGTATTAAGAAGTTCATGAACCGCCCCATACGCACTACTGATGTACCATCCTTAGACCATATTTGCCAACATTTTAAAAACAAACCGCAGCAAAGAAAATTATATATAAAGACATGTAATCAAGTTACGTATAAATATTCAATAGCACATATAATTTACAATAAGAAGAAAATGCAAATTTTCCAAGTTTACGACTTCAGTAATGATTAAATGATTCTGGCTTTTAAAGAATATTTTGTTGGAAAAAAAAAACCTGTAAAAAAATCTGTTATATGTAATGCTTAAATGAATTTAAATGACATGACATTAAAGAATGTTTTCCTACTACTAGTTTAATGCACTTGACGGCTAAGGTAATAAATTCTTTTTTTATGTAGGTTTTTTAACCACGTAAACAGACAATGCTATGACAGCAGTATTGTGCTGCAGCTTCCCAACAGAAGCATAGCTTTTAGTAAAATACCACTAATATCCCGGGGTTTGAGGTAAAACAGAACCAATTTTCTGTTCAGTAATTTTAATTTTCAAATGAGTTTCTTCTAACTAACTAACTCTCTGAATTAATGGCATATTTTTCAGGCAGTGTCCACCTCTAGCAGGTAAGGTCTGATGTTTATAGCTCATGCCAAGGAATGGTATGCAGAGAGGCTCCTGCTTATACTTATTGCTATAAAAACCAAGGCAGGCAAAATTTGTTATTTGTCCCGGTCAGAGGATCAGAAGCGGAAAAGTGTAGAGGGGCTGCACCTGTGGGGAGGAGGGGACAGGACAGGTGACCCCAAACTGACCAACGGGGTTTTCCAGACCACCTGCATCACGCTCAGTATAAAGCTGAGGGATCAAAGGGTCAGCCTTTTTCTTCAACGGCTGGTGTCCGAGGAGGACTCCGTCTGTTTGTCTGCTTTTAATCCTGGATCCGTGCATTCCTGAATCCAGATCTGGAACTCAGTTCCTGTCTGTTGCCGAGTCCAGTCTGGGACTTTCCCAGTGCCTGCCGGTGATGGGATCGTCACCCCAGGAGCTCAATAGTTTTTATGTATTTCATTGTTTTATTATTAATATTATCTTTTCTTTTTATTATTTTATTAATATTATTTCATTAAAGTAGTTTAGTTTCTTTTTCAACCCATAAGTTCTCTCTCATTCTCTCTCCTCTCCTCTGAAGGGAGAGAGGTTAAAGACAGCATCTGTCATTTGCTTAGTGGCCAGCCCAGCCCAAATCACAACAACTAAGTACCACAAGTATTGCATCTTTTTTTTTTTCAGTTTTCCATGTTTTCAAGCTGAGCATCCATTCAAAAGCAAACATTAAATTGCGAGGCTCTGGTTACTGTAAAATCCCATGAGCTGAATATGTTTGCTATCTCTAGATACGCAAGAGATCTCTGTATGGAATTACTCTCATCACTTCGGCAAAGACCTACAGTAAGCTCCTCAGTGATTGTACCATAAAAATATCTAGATTCATGTCTACATCTCAGAATTTCTGTAACTTAAAGTCTAACTCTGCATCTAACTCTGCTAGATCTATGTCAGGTTGTACATGATATGATTTCAGAAGTCCTAATACAATCAATTACTCCTCTGACGCATCTTAGTCTTCTCATGTTGGTCTCGACAGAACTTCAATAACAGTAGGGCAAAATAACATCTTCCAGCAGACAGTCTGCTGTCACGTCTAGTGACGTGCCTATCCTGAACATTAATTGGAAGTTACTCTTAACAAAATTAAGTCTGTTGGCCAAAAGAGGAATTTACCTGCACATTATTTGCACAGCGATGGCATGTAAGGCACAGAAAAATGAAAACCCTGCCATGTGTAGAGCTCTTGTTAAGGCTTTTTAAATTAAAAGCTGGATATTGTGTTTGTGATATGGGGACGCACGTATACAAATGTCCTTCAGCCAAAGATGACGGCTGCGTATTTTCACACAATTATAAAGGAATTAAAAATAACACCATCTACAAGTAAGTGCAGTAGAAAGTAGTACAGTGGAATTCAAATACTTTGATACATTTTATGAACAACTAAAGTCAGAATATCTGTAGTTATACTAAATAAATAAAACAGAAACATAATGCTGTCCTGTCTTTTTTAGTTTCAGGACCACATTGAAAATCTCATTACTCTTCCTGTATTTAAAAAAGGAAAAAAAAAATGCTCACAGAATTATCTTTAAATAAATAAAGAAATAAGCTTCCCAGGTTTCTTTGGTTTTAATTGGTTATTTGACTTTTTAAACATAATATGAGAACTTCATAAGAATACTTATAAAATTCCTGTTGAAAGTCAAATTATCACCTGGAGAAACAGAAGAGATCTTTGACATTCTTTATCTGTCAGATAAAGATCTTCTACACCTAGAGGTAATGAAAAACAACAATATATAGGAAATGCCATTCTTTCCGGTGCAAGTAAATGACATAATCGACAATATCTGGCAACTATTTTTAGATCATACATATGCATGAGCTGCATAGTTGCAGCAATAATCCATGACCCAGTATCAAAAATGTAGGTCAGACTTGTAAAGGACCAAATGTTTGACACATAAATAAGTAGAAGTTAAATACTCTGGCACACTTGTCCACTCTATAACTAAAAGGTAAATTAAAAAGGACAGTGAGTCCATAAATAAGTTCAGAAATCATCTCCATAAAAACAGACATCTTTACTTTTGAGAAGCTGTAAAAATTCGACCTCATTTTTGATTAGGACTGCCATTTAAAAGACAACCAGTGAGTTAATAGAGATATGGTACCAGAGACTGAGCAGTACAGCAATGCCAAAGAGCGCTGGAGGAGCGTAAAACCAGACACAGATGTTATGCTCCATTCTAGAGGACAAATCTGAGGGGTTCTTGTGACTTTGGGGGGTTGAAACCTATTTTCCTATGCAAGCACCTATCTCCCATTGACACAGAAATTTGAAGGTAATGCCTCAGGAAACAAATATTTCATTTGCCATCCTGTTCATCAGCATTTCCAAGAATTTGCAGAAGGAATGAGAAACAAGGACAGATCAACTAGGGTGGAAAAGAATTGCAAGTCCCTTTAACAGATTTTAGTCGTTAAGTATCTCGGAACTTTAAAAGTGTTGGGTTTATGACTACAAAATAGAGTTCTTTTCAAAAATAGCTCTCTTCAACATTTAATCATTCCAGAAATACGCAAAACAGAAAACTAGGATAAGAAAATAAATGAAGAAAGCAATGATCCTGACTCAAACGGAAAGCTTCGAAAATATTCTTTAGTGCTGTAATTTTATTTCAACTCTCAGTGACCACTCATATCTCTGAGCTTGCTTTACAGAAACTTTTCCACAGAATAGAACAAAAAAGCAGAACACTGGAAATAAACACTCATAATGAATTTGTTTTCATATATCACTGAAAATTAGTAGAGGTTTTAACTTTGCTTAAATGCTTTATGAAAGGTTTTTTGCTTTATAATAATTTTCTCCCACTCTGAAGGTATATAGCCTAATGTGAATTTGACACAAGGCGCACTTGCTCATACTTTTCAAAGCTAAACGATAGGGATGCACAGGACTCTTCATTTTCTCTTCTGAAGAGACTCGGGAGAAGGTTCTTGGGTGGGGGTCTGAAACGGCTTACGTGTCTTTTGCAGACAGACACCTCCCTTCAGAACTGGGATGCCACACTGGAAACAGAAAAGGTTACTAAAAAGGTGTCAGTAAATCACTAGGAAAGAGATGAGAAGGAAGGCAATCTCCACTGTTCTCTACCTTCTGCAATCAGTTATACACCTGTACAAGGAGAATTTCCATGGCTTTTAATCAGCCTGGATTTACCCTTACTTTGACCTGACACAAAGCCCAAGAGCAGTGGCTAATGTTGTTATACATAAAGCCCATTAGTCACAGATGCAATAAAGTCTTTCCCCCTTCCCCGTGTTCACTTTGTCTTGAATTCTTCCTCCATTTTAATCAAGGAAATATAAGGAAAATAAACCCCACCAAAAAAAAAAAAAAAAAAAAAAATTCAGCATAAAACCAAAGATCCAAGTTTTCCAAGTAAATCAAGATATAGATGTTTTCTCTCCATGGTATTCTCATCTCATTGCATCGTATATACTTCTCTCCTGAAGTACTGGCTCTTTTTCTATAGAACTTTGTTTATTGTTACTCCTTCCAATAGGCACCACCATAAAAAAGTGGTAAAAAAAAAAAAGATTATTACAATAATCTATCATCTAGATAAGATCTTAACTTAAAAATTCTTATCTGAGGAGCTCATAACTACTGTTTTATCTCAGACTAGAAACATAGAAAGAATAATGTTTGTCCAGGCATAGCAGCATTGCCTTTCTTCCAACATATGAGCTATCAACCTTACATATGACCTATGGAGTAGTTTTTGCTGTTCTCTTTTTTTTTTTTCCCCTCCTTTTCATATAAAATTAATTCAAGCAGGGGCCTTGGAGCAATGTACAGCAGCAGAGTTGCTATAGGTGATGGACGTTTTTCTCCAATTCATTTAAAACTAAAACAATAACTGCAGTCTCCTCCAGAAAACAGCAGCTGAAGTGCAATACCAGCATCAACAGATAAAATTAGACATCTCATTCATTCTGCTGCTCTAACAGGAGAATAATGCTGTCCTGGTTTGAGGTACAAGAAAAAACCCAAAACCTCATTTCCCAAAGGTATCGAAGCAAGGAAGCCACATATATTAAACGTTAATTTCACCTGAATGAAGCTTTTCATTTTGATCAAAAATACTGAGGTAAAATTTCTGGCATTTCTGATTCAACATTTCATGATAGTTTTTCAGAGAATCATAGAATAGTCTGGATTGGAAGGGACCTTTAAAAACCAATGTGATGAGCAGGGACATCTTCAACTAGGTCAGGTTGCTCAGAGCCCCATCCAACCTGACCTTGAATGTTTCCAGGGATGGGGCATCTACCACCTCTCTGGGCAACCTGGGCCAGTGTTTCACCACCCTTACTGTGAGATATTTCTTTCTGATATCTAGTCTAAATCTACGTAATTTAGTTTAAAGCCACTACCCCTTATCCTATCACAACAGGTCCTGCTAAAAAGTTTGTCCCCATCTTTCTCATAAGCCCCCGTTAAGCACTAAGGTCTCCCCAGAGCCTGCTCTTCCCCAGGCTGAACAACCCCAACTGTCCTCACAGCAGAGGTGCTCCAGCCCTCTGATGATTTTTGTGGCCCTCCTCTGGACCCACTCCAACAGGTCCATATCTTTCCTGTGCTGAGGGCTCTGGAGCTGGACGCAGTACTTCAGGTGGGGTTCTCTCGAGGGGAGTAAAGGGGCAGAATCCCCTCCCTCAAACTTGCTGGCCACACTTCTTTTGATGCAGCCCAGGATACAGTTGGCATTCTAGGCCGTGAGCACACATTGCTAGCTCATGTCCAGCTTTTCATCCACCAGTACACCCAAGCCCCTCTTGGCGGGGTTGCTCTCAATCCCTTCATCCCCCAGCCTGCATTGATACTGGGGGTTGCCCTGACCCAGGTGGAGGACCTTGCACTTGGCCTTGTTGAACCTCATGAGGTTCACACGGGCCCACTTCTCAAGCCTGTCCAGGTTCCTCTAGATGGCATTCCAGGCTTGTCAACCACACCACTCAGTTTAGTGTCATCTCCAAACTGTCTGAGGGTGCACTCAGTCCCACTGTCTAGGTCAATGATGAAAATATGAAAAAGGACTGGTCCCAATACGGACCCTTGTGGGACACCACTTGTTACTGATCTCTATTAGGACATTGAGCCCTTGACCACTACCCTCTGGATGCGACCATCCAACCAATTCTTCATCCACCAGAAAGTCCACCCATCAAATCCATCTCTCTCCAACTTAGAGAGAAGAATGTTGTGGGGGACCTTGTCAAAGGCCTTACAGAAGTCCAGATAGATGACATCCATAGCTCTTCCCTTGTCCCCTGATGTAGTCATTCCATTGTAGAAGCCTACTGGGCTGGTCAGGCAGGGCTTGCCCTTGGTGAAGCCATGCTGATTGTCTTGAATCACCCTTCTGTCCTGCGTGTGCCTTAGGATAGCTTCTAGGAGGATCTGTTCCATGATCTTCCCAGGCACAGAGGTGTAGTTCAATTCATCTAATTTGATTTTTTTTCACTCCAGAAATGGTGACAAAGTGAAAACAGTAATACTGAGCTCCCGAGTGTATGCAAATCTTAGGTTTTAAACACACTTTTTGATCTACATGAATGATGAACATTTGTATGTTTGAGTCAAATGAACAAAGTGAGGAAGGGAGGTTTGATTGTTCTCATGCTCTCGCACTTAATTACTCTTGTGTGCAGTTTCTGGCAAATTTTCAGATTTATATGGTTTGTTTGACTAACATGAATAAAAATACTAAGAAGAATATTGAGGTGCCTCCTACTCTCAAAGTCAGACAGGGTAGCCCCCACCAGTAATAATGGTTCCTATAAGAATCAATATACAAATATATACATGCTTATTATCACTACTTTATAAAAGAAACAGCAGTTTGATTATATTGCTCTGGAATGGGATTGTCCAAACCTTTTGACCTATGGGCTGTGGGCCTGTTCAGTTACCTGTCTGTAAACCAGTAACGATGTTCCCACCAGTCCCTGGACACAGAATATGTGGTACCCAGGTATGCCAAAAGAGCCCTGGTGCCAAGAATACAGAGCACGGTTTTGGATGGTAATACAACCTACACGTCACTAGTAAAGCAACTTTTACTAGAGAAAAGAATGACAGGTAATGAATAGGAAGACTACAGAGAGAATGAAAGAAGAAAAGCTACTGCATAAGCCATAATGAAGACATCAAAGTTATTCATATTCCTACACAGCTAATTACAGTGGAAATAGGCGTGAATAGCAGACTTTTTTAGTTGGCTAATTTCTGCCATAGATACTAAACCATGTGAAAAAAACACATTCCATTAACATTTCAAAGCAATTCAAGTAAAAGTGCAGATAATAAAAATCTTATTAATTCTGGTATCATATAAGGCCAGTCAACAGTGTGAAAGGGAAGAAGAATGGGAATATGAGCTCAGAAGGGTTGGCTCACTTGATGTACTTGGTCCCTAGGTACTACTAAAGTCCCCCAAAACACACACAACTCCAGAGGATCCATTTTTTTCATCTGCAGAAGCCACCTGGATGGAACAGGTCTACTCCACTCTGCACAAAGATCTCCTAAAACACTTTGCACCATAACATCTACAACTCCAGGCACCTCCTTTAAAGTTTTCCCAGTGCCATTTACTACAAGTGGAAAAAAATTGAATACTGTGTCAGAGTGCTGTAAACTTTACACTCTAGCCTACATTTCATTGCAATATTTAAGGGGCTTTTTTTCCTGAGCAGTTTGGAAAATTCGTATTATCATTTAAGTATAACCTTCTTCAGAGAGATGGAAAGTAATGTAATTACACAATACCTAGGTCATTTTGAAAATTATAAGTTAATTTAAAACGGTAATAATGAATAATTAAAATACATTAAGTGTATAAAGTACAAAGGAAGATAGGTTTTAAAACCTTTTGAGAAAATTAACGCCTTTTCTTCAGTTACATTAATATAATTTAGAGGAGCAAAGGGTTGGGCTTTCATGGCTCAATTAATTTAAATGGGAAGTTACAGTCTTGGGAAATTTCAAATCAAATTTTACCAACAGAGCAATCGTTAGCATTCATTAAACCACTGTAGCTAAACCAAACAAGCAGAAGAAAACACAAACACATACTACTTGTTAATAAGGTATAAGAGTACAGCTTGAAAATAGTTCTGGACCCAGCGTGACTGGACAATGAACCCCTACAATGAAAGACGGCCCAGAGGAGATGGGCAAGGACGATGCACCCGTGAAGCTCAGGGAATAGTACAGGGTATGACTGACCACAGCAGTTGCAAAGAGAGATGACTATCATAGCACCAAGGGGACCATGGGGTGGTCTTCTGCTTTAGATAAATGCGTATCAACAGTTGAGTGCATCAGCTGACTGTATCACAGTTGAGAGGATAACTGGTGGTATAAAAGTTTCTCCCTGAGTTCATTAAAATAGTGTTAATGCCCGAGTTATCAGACCAGCATGCGGGGAGCGAATATGCGGCCCGGCCCAACACAGAATATAAAAAGTGAGCAACTAACAAATGAATTTCAAAGACAGCAACGGGCTTGAGCTGGTTTCAACCCACATATTCCTTCCCGGTGATGAGACAGCCAGCACCATCACATTGAACATATTCTAGAGACCAGTAATACAGATTGTTACTTGGGAGAAGTAACCTCTATATTGCAACTGCTATATTTTGCTAAGTATATTTTACGCTTGTATTGTGATTTCTGTATGTCGCTGTATCATTCTGCCAAATCAAAAATCTTGTGTAACATCAAATATCTTCACGTAAGTAAATTTCGTATTAAACAGTATATCCGCTGCATGTGGAGCATCTAGAAAAGCCTCATCAGAGTATTAGATTCTGGCACCCAGAGAGGGATTCATCAAAGCCAATATTTCTACGACAAGAGCACAAACTCACTTGCCCTCCACAGGGAAGACAGCAGGCTACTAGTCCCTGAGGGCAGGAGCAAAGCAAGTAACACATAATACACAAGACTTCCAAAGATTTGCCTAGACCCTTACAGCCAAATAGTCTCTGAATACAGACCTCATGCAACAGGATGCAACACCACGCAAATGTGGTTTCTAAAGCACTGCACCCTCGTCAGCAGCCCTGCCCCTCAAGCAAGGGCCGCAGTTCCCTTTAGACACCACAGCACTACTTTATCACACAGCAAATACGTGCATTAATTCTCCCTCACGTTCTGATGGTTATCTCCTTCTGGGTTTGTTGTTTTGACACTACAGCAGATCTTGGTTTGTGGATATATTCTAGTTCTCAAAAGCTACAGATAAGAAAGGAGGAAAAGAACCGCAGTAATAGCCAAAACTTTCCATCAGGTAAGAGTTTGCTCAGCTACATGACCACAGCTGGTACCTGCAATTTGGTCCTACCCAGTAGATACACACACGTGATCAGGAAGATTGTGTTATTCTCAGCGCTTTTGCCAATCAGCACCTAAAGGGTACCATGCTAACTGCTTTTTCTGGGATATTCTTACTGCCTCAGGACCGCTTTGTACTTGGAGCACGTCCTCGATTCAGAACCAGTTCCTCAGTTCCCTTCTACTCATTCTAATATCTAAGAAGAAAATTAAAAGCAAAGCAAGTGAGAGAAACAGATGATTATCTTCTGCCACTTCTTGTCTTTTGTTATGGGTTGTGGTTTGATTGGTGGTTTGTTGTGGTTTTTTTTAAACACAAGTATCAGGGTTCAGACCTCCAATTGCTTTTCCATTATATGAATACAAATAAAACTTTTTATACAGGAAAGACATTCCAGCAGTGTCATAAATTTTCCTGGACCTATTAAAAATTCTTAAACATTTCCTGATCATTAGAACTGTGCTGACTTTCTTTTGCATGAGTAGTTCTCGGAAGCCTTTGCTGTTATCCAGAATAATTTGTATAAAAGCACAGATAAAACATCCCTAGATTCCTAACATAATTTCTACCTCTCTTATCTTCTGTGGTACACCGTCTCTTTGACTTCTTGTATCACTTAAGTAAATTATCCCCCCTCTTCCAAGAAAGCAGAAGAATTGATTTATGGCATGATACTACCATCCTGGTAGCTGCTGTGCCTCTTTTCCTTCTTTCTGTCATTTCTCTTTGGAATGTAGACAAATGAAGAAGCTACTACTTTGTGTTTGCACAGCACTTAGCACAAATGGGACTTTATTCTCACTTTGCTCTGGTCATTATTTTAAGAAGTAAGATAAAAACATTATTACTTAGATAAAAACGTTATTACTACATATGCAAGCATACCCTACCAAACTACCCTAATAACAACTGACATATCTCGGTGAATGCACAACGCTCTGAGTCACAGCACAGGCCGTTTCTCAGGTAAAAGGGATGGTACCACAGATTCCTAGTTCCATCGCTTCCCTTTCTTGTACAGCTTATGAGCGCGACAGATAAATAGCCAAAAAGTTACTCATGGTGTTTCCAGGCATTATCTTCTGGTTGCTGAAGCAACTTCAGCAATGCGTGGTACATATTACCAGATAAGCCTTTTTTTTTTTTTTTCTTTTTTTTTTTTTCTTTTAGCGTAGAAACTGTTTTTTAGTTTAGCTTAAGTTTTAGCTCAGAAACTTTTAGCTAGACACTGTTTAAGAGTGAGCTTCAACTAAAGAATTTTAAAACACTGTCATTTTTATGAATGGAATAAACAACAGAATATGGTCAATCCTTTTAGTTTAGCATGCAAGCCTACTATAGGAGAAAGCACACCTTCCTACCCACCCCAAGACAAGTCTCAGCATCAATATTTGGGACTTCCCCCCCACAGTTTAGTTGTCAGCATCCAACGGATCTCTTCCTCTATAACTGCAGCTGCTGCACGCTGAGCGTTACTGAACAAAGAGATAGCTCTGTCCGAGCTCTTCTGAAAAACTGGCTCCGAGAAACCTAAACCGCATGGAAAAAAAACGGCATTGGTGACTAAATGGTATCATTTTCTCATCCAAGTAATACACAGTGTAGGCAAAAAGAAAATAAAAAAATTTAACCAGCAAACTGTGATGACTTGAAGCAAATCCACAGGCTTCTCCTATATAGTTACTACCTAAAGAGCGTTAGAAATAAGCGATGCCTCAGCATGTGCTCTGAATTCTGAAGAGAACAAAGACGGGACTGGAAGTTCCCTGTGTCCTTCCTGCACTCAATGCAAATTCTATACAGCCAGGCCACCACCGCGCTCCAAACTGAACAGATTCATTTTCATTCTGTAGGAGCTAGTTGTATTCTGATTCCCAGGCATTTATTTCTCTTATTTTCTTTTTTCCGTATCTGTGAACTTCAGAGGAGCAAGTTTACTCAGAAGTTAATGTTTTTAAACTCAGGAAAATGCTATTTTTGGGGGGATTCTTGGTTTCACAATTTTGCTTCCATTTTTGTCTGATGCAGTGCAAGTGAATGAAACGTGGAAAAGTGCGAATAAGTTCAAGGAAGAAAAGGAAATAATGGTGCCCTCTGAACAGGACAATTAATCTGCATTTCAGAGAAGTTGCTCTGATGCCTGGGCTGTTTTTGCTCAACACTTTGACCCCATGTATTTATCTGAAACTGCCCAAGACGGTCTTTGACTATGGTTCAAGAACACCCAGTAGAATTGAAGTAGCACTGAAGTAGGTACTGCTTTATATTCAGCTTGGATTTCATTCATTCCAAGTGGTTAATTACAGGGGAAAAACATTTCTTTTCCTAAATACTAACTTCTGTATACTTTTGTGAAGTTGATTGCCCCATAACTTTCAAGAAAACATGAAAGCAGTTCTTCCCCAGTGTGCTTGAGTACCCTTTTTGAAGGACTGCACTGAGATGTAGTAAGAGATTCTCCATTAGCGTAGCAGTGTCTCATTCGTCTATTAGCTTAAAAAAAAAAAAAGTAAAATAAAATAATGCTGAGCTTTGGAAAAAAGGCTTAGGTTGTCTAAAAAAATTCAATATCAAAGCATAAAAAGTGGCCTTGAAGAGTACTATTATTCTGTGAAAAAGGACTTATATTAACAAAAAAAGTCTCAGAGATCTTGACATCTGGAATATATTATTTTAACAAAAGGAAAGGTAGTGTATCTTTGGCTGAAGAAAGGTGGACATGATTTGATTATACAATTTGGGGATTTTGTTCATTTTCTGCCTTACGATAATATATTTAATCTCTTGTTAAAGTTTGTATCATTTCTTCCTCTGAACACCTTTACACTTGGAGGCTACAGGTACAAATATTTTCGAAGAACATAGTTTTTTTGAAATGAAACACTGTTTTGAAACAGATCGTCACTTATTTCAAAATTTATATAGAAAAAATTGTCATTTGTTAGTCACAGTTAATTATTCTAATCCTTACCCTGAAGATGCCAAGTAATCTGGGAACAAAACCCACACGGCTAAAATAAACAAGCACACAAATAGCAAAAGATGGACAACACAAAAAGAAAATAGAAAGTCCTAACTTTCCAGGACCTTTTAGAATGGGCAGGTAGAGACACTTCTTAGAAAGAGAAGTGCTCAGCCTAATAAAGCGTTACAGTCTGAGACATTGTAAATGTGGCACCAGGATTGTTGGTGTGCATTTAACACAGCAAAAAAGTATGTGAATAATTCCGTGAATACATAACATCTCTTCACAGACAAGAATCGTGACTGGATTGGGATTATTTCAGAAGCGGCTGTAATTCCAGTGAACAAAACTTCTTGAACTTCAGGTACAATACCGGGAATAGAGTGACGCAAGCTACACTGATGAGAAATATTATAGGAGATTATTAGATCTCTTAATTTAAAAAACAAACACCCCAGGAAATCATTGGTTTTTTATGATAAAGCTTGAAGTTAGGTGTTCAATGAAGACTACATGTAATCTAATGCCATTAAATGGGATTAAGAATTTAAACAGCCATGGTACCTTTAAGGTATTTATAAGAAAGAACAATAGCTTCAGATAATGATTACAGTCAACGCAGGAAGAATACAGGACTGAATTTTTAAGAATTTGAAGTAGCCTTTAAGCAGGCTACTATTCCTCTTCCCCATCTACCCATGCAATTAGGTAAAACCAATGAGGAAATCCTCTGTTTATCTGCGTGATGCAGCGAAATGCGAGATGACAGGAAATCTTAGGAGTAGTACTTATTTTGATTTTGATTCTCACTAGTGATTCACAAGAAAGCTCCTAGTTTGATTTGTATACATCCAGTGAAAGCAAGGAAACCTGAGCAAGTACAGCTGTATGAGCTACACAAATTAGCTTTTTTTTTCACACCCGTATACACTTAGCCTACTTCTTCACATTTCAGATAAATACAGACAGTCATTTTGATTTTGTGGAAATCAAAAATCTCTTCTGTCACACGCGTACACACAGCTTTTAAACTAGAGTGGTTTTATTTTGACTGTAAACTAACTTATGTTCAAATCCCCAACTAAACAATTCACACTAAGTCTCAGATCAGCAAAATAGTAATGAGCATATGGTTAATCTGTCAGAACATCTCAGGTTATCACATGCTTAGCTGCGCTCTTTCCAAATATCAGGGCTCTTTACAAGGAACAAGCTTGCCTTAATTCCCATCTCCTGTGTAGCACGTCCTAGTAATTATGACTGCCCTAATGTTAGAGAAACGTATGCTAAAAAAAGACAGGCTATACCAGATAGAGGACGTGGAACCGCCAGAGGGAAGGGGATTCTGCTCCCATCTCTTTATATTATTTTCTATGAGTTATTTTCTTTTACTCATCTCCTTTCCCACCATTTACAAACACATGGAGTGTTTACAAAATCTAATTTAGTGAGACAAATTTATGCAATAACATATGGGCTTGATTATTTCAGATGTTCACTTAAACTGGAACATCAAAGTGGAACTTGGAAAAGCTAAACTATGTTACTAAAATAAGTTTGATATCTCATCTTTCCATGAGTAACTATAATTACATGCAACACAAGGACTTTGCAGTTTATCTTCTTTTAGAGGTAGTAGTGAGAGCAAATTTCTCAAATTAGTTCCAGTGAAACTGATAGAAGCTTAAAAGTCCAGATTTACTTTAAGATTAAAGTAAGAGTAACCTGTCCAACATTAGAAAATGTCCATTTCAAAATGTAAATTATCTGTAACGTGAACTATATGTGAACATATATGAATTATACACCATATGCCTGAAAGGCAAAAAAAAAAAATCCCCGCAGAAGCAATGTAATATTTCCTTTGCACGCTTCAGCCAAGAGAGATTCATGTCACTAAATGGGGAGCAAAAAAACCCTCAAAGCAATAAAAACCCACCCTATGGAGGAATTTGCAGAGAGACTGGAACACAGAGGAAAAAAGCCAATAAGCCAGCAAATACCATTTCCAGGCTGACACGGAATTTTCCTGGAGCAGAAAAAAGCCCCAGCGCTGCTGAATATGGTCCTCCTCGTGAACATCCACTTTGTAGTCCCAAGATATTACATAGTACGATACGATAAAGGCCCAGAGCATCTCACTGAGAAAGTCAAGGCGGGTTTTGAGAAAATGGGGCTTCTGCTACGCTGGGAAGTAAGATCCCAGGAAAGGACTTCGGTCTCCTCATAAATTGACCATTCAATGAGCAACAGGAAGAACCTGGTACCTTCAAGCTGGATGAGCAGCAGCCAAGAGGAATCATCTACAACTGACTCCCACATTCCTGAATATTAAACACATCCAGATGAGAACCGTGAAAATAGGAGTCGAAATAATCCCATTTTTACTCCTCACAAAGAAGCGAGCAAACTAGTTAAATAATTTCAGCCCACAGAAAAAAAAAAAGTTTCCGCATCACTAAGGTAATAAATCATTGAATATGGAAAAATAGTGACATTATTAGTAAGAGATAATGTATCGATGTATATATTTTGTTAATGAACCCTTTTCAGTTAATAAATACACAATAGTACAATTCAGTATGGGAAGTCAAATTAGGAAAGCTCATTAAAATTTGTAAATCTGTTACAGATACCCAGTGTTGAATAATTCATTAACTATTTAACATATTTACTAAAAAACCCATGTAAATTACTTTTATCACTGTCCTAATTCTAATTTTTTGTTTTGTGATAGGATTCTTTTTTCCTACCGCAAGTCTGAAAGTTTAATTGCAAATTGATTAACATGGAGCTCTGCTAATTAAACCAGCTGAAGGAGATTTAGGCTGACACCATGCTAGGTGCTCAAATTAAGAGACTGTCCCATTGCATTAAATATAGTGCATTTATCATAGATAAACTAACAGGCTGTTAATTTGAGCTGACAGATAATGGAGGAGGAAAATGAATCCTTACAGTATCGTGTGTAATAGATACACAGCTCTTTTACTACTAATTGTAGCTTTACAGGTTTCTGAACAATTAGAAAGGGTTTTAATAATGTTGCTTTCAGTTTGAAATAAGAGAAGAATAAAATCCCTCACTAATACTTTGCCTATGTGATGTATCAGTCCCAAGTTCTGCAAATATTTCAGTGCTGATGGGCTGACTGTTAGTATGTAAGAAACCTTAGAAAAAAATGCATTTAAGTCGAGAAGCCTTTGATTGGATACTGTTACTAAAACTAAAGAAACTGGCTGTATAATACCTGAATGAAACCCTATCTCTAAATGAATCTCTATTATCTGGGCATTATCATCTAGACGGTGGTATTCAGTTAGTGTAAAGCATACCAGTTTCATTAACTCAGCTGCAAGTTCCTTTAGTTTTCAAAGTTTCTTGGCACTGCCAAATGCCCATATCGTTCTGTTTTCAAAGTTATCGACATGAAAAATTATTAGAGTCAATTAATAACATAGGTCTAGAAAATCTACTTAAATTTGTCCACTGGAGCTCCAATTCCTAACTAAAGAGATATCCAGGAAAGTAAAACCACTTCATTAGCGCCGATTGCCGACACCGTTTATTGTAACTGAGCAGAGCAACCAGAGAAGCTCATGAGAGTCACATCATCAGGAAACCACCCCAACACCCCAGCGTAGCTACGGCCACATGCAGGCCATAGTCAACAGCACAGACCTGCTTTCAGACCAAAGTCGCAACGTGCACAGATGCAGAGGGGTAACTCTGTAAGACTCAGCCAGCGCGGGGCATCACCCTGCTGTGCACAGAGACCCCGCTTCTGCGCACGGCGGCACACACAGAAAGGAGGAACACAGTACTACACGTGAGTATGCCCCAGTAGCCACAATACGCTAAACCTGTCTTGAAAGTTTTTGCCTCCCTCAGTTCAAGTAAAATACATCACAACATACAGCACTGGAAATATATTTGGATTTTTTTTGCCGGCAAATTAGAGATGACAGCAAGGAGCATCTTTCCTTTTTCCCCTGTAGTAAGTTTAAGACAGACTGTCACCACCTGACCCTCTCCTCGCTCGTGCCAGCCCCAGTGATTATGTACCATCAGTCACAGAGAGCGAGCGAGGATCAGGGTTTGGATAAAGCTTCAGCAAGATGACTTCCTTGAGACGCTTCATAAGCAAGTAGACTAACGCGTGTATAAGGAAACACACATCTGAAAACAGGAGGAGCATGACACTATTCTGATATCAGATTAAGTGCTGGCTGCTCACAAACTCGCTGACTCAAAAGGGCAGCACTGCTACGACCTAAGTAATTTCAATCAAAATAGCTGTCCTTTCGCTTGAGAAATCAACGCCGCCCCTCACCAAAAAAATAATTTAAAAAAAAAAAACAAACAAAAAAAACAAACACCCAAGAGCAGCAGTTTAAAGTATAGGAAAAATGGTCAAGTTTTTGTACAATAAAATCTCTCCCTCTCCTCACTCTCCTTCCAAATGACTGGAAGAAAAAGAACAAAAACCCAACAGTGCTCTTAGATTGACAGTAGATATTAGAAAAGATATTAATATCATATAATTAAGAATAAAAATTAGTTAAGAATCTCTGAAATGAATAATACTTAATCATTAATTTTTGCCTATATTTTGACACTGATGCCAAGTGTAATCTCATTCACGTTTGCTTAATCAGCTGCACATGTAGTCAGTACAGAAAGCCTACATGCTTCTGAATTATTAAAGTTCCATCGGTAAAGATCAATTTTTTGTAAAGTATTTCCTAAAACTTCCACGAGGCGCTCCCAATATGCTACAAAAAGAGTTATCAGCAGAAGGTAAAATAATTATATGTTTGCTTATGAGCAAGAGAATAAAAAGTTATTTGGCTAAGAATACACTACAGATTTTCAAGAAAGTTGAGAGACCTTTTCAAGAGCAAACTCATGATTAAAATGAAAATACATTATTGTGCTAAACTTGAGAATTCATGCTTTGTGAAACTAATACTCAGGGATAAACTGCTTCTTGCCTAGTTTTCAGGTTTATACTTACAACTGTTTTCTTGGTTAATTGATTTACCTTGCAAATAATAATTCATTATTATCGCTATCAGCTGAACAATACTCCAAAGCCACCTTCATTAATGAAAATATCTTCCAACCAGATCAGTCCTCCAACTCCTTTCAAAATAAACTAAATCGATACCTGCTAAACGTTAACTGCACTTGAATGTCCTTCTGCCTTTCTTGTACGCATCACTTCTGCCTGAAACAACAAAATTACTAAGATTTTCTGGGCTTTATGCAAACTTGCTACGAGACAACAACGATTCCAGCTTTCCAATGGAGTAGAGGCAAAACTTAGGCATTGGGAAAATGCTGTTAGCCTGGAAAATCTCCCAAAGCTTCCTCTCCCTTTTACACTACCCACAGAAAAAATTTATCACGCATCATAGAGACTGTTAGACAGTGTGTCCAGGCTTAGAATAGCTTTTAGAGGATGCTAAGGCATTCCTGTAAGAAGAGATCCTCAAACATGCCTTTAAATTAAATAAATTAGACCTTTGGAAGAGATACAACATCTATAGCAATAGACCTCAAGTTCCGATTTGCTTACTCTTTGTAACCTGCATTTTTCAGTAGGCAGGTACAGAAATAAGACAAACCACTCTAGTTTGCAGAAGTGATTAAAATTTTATTGTTGGATTTCACCGAATAAATGATGTTTTTCAGAGACCAATAAGCATTCATGCAAAAATGAAGAGCTGATGCTTTTTCAAAGCTGATGTTATGAGTGCGAAGACTGACACTATGCCTATATGTCATTCTTCTGCTGGAAATCTAGAGAAAATTGCTCCGTTGAAGAAATCTTAAAGGTTTACCATGCCATAAACAATCACTAAGGGTTCCAAAATATGCGCACGCACAAAGACTAGGATCTGACAAAATCCCATGTAGGGGACCATCACCCATGAAGGCAAAAGAGCAAACTAGAAAACAAAACAAAACACGCACAACACAAGTCTTCCGACTGAAAGGATGACCCACTGCAATATTTACTTGGTAGTTTGGTATAAATTCCCTAGCAATATTTATGCTTTTCATACTTATTCAGCACCAGACATTTATGCTTACAGTTTTATGTCTCTCTTTCCACGGTGTCAATTTTCCTGACCCTTCTTTACAGAACTGTGTGATTATTGGTAGGATGGACCTCTCTTTTCGCTTTTTCACTCACCTTATTCACTTTAAATATTCTTAAACAAAAGTAAATGAAGACACTGATAATGTTAGTGTACTAACTTTTGGTCAAACTTAATTCTATTATCTTTCAGAAAGAAAAAAAAGAACAAAGCAATATGCTTTTAAATCCAGATTCACAGAATCACAGAATCTTCATGGTTGGAAAGGACCTTTGAGATCATCGAGTCCAACCAAACAACCTACAATCTCTGCCCTTCAGAGCATGCCCTGAAGGGCCAAATCCAGACGTTTCTTAAACACCTCTAGGGATGGTGACTCAACCCCCACCCTGGGCAGGCTGTCCCAGTGCCTGACCACTCTTTCAGTAAAGTAATTCTTCCTAATATCTAACCTAAACCTCCCCTGCCGCAACTTCAGACCATTTCCTCTGGTCCTGTCATTATTCACCTGGGAGAAGAGGCCAACACCCACCTCTCTCCAGCCTCCTTCCAGGTAGTTGTAGAGGGCAATGAGGTCTCCCCTCAGCCTCCTCTTCTCCAAGCTAAACATGCCCAGCTCCCTCAGCCTCTCCTCATATGACCTGGTCTCCAGACCCCTCACCAGCCTGGTAGCTCTCCTCTGGACACACTCCAGCACCTCAATGTCCCTCTTGTACAGAGGGGCCCAGAACTGAGTGAGTTTGACTGATTGTTTGACTTTGAGCAAGTGACAACCTCTCAGGAATTTCATATTATTATCCCTAACTAAAATATATTACCTCCATTAAGTAACACATATTACAAAGATCTGAAGGTCCCTTTAATCCTTTTATAGTAATAAACTGATGCCTCCTCTCTGCCATTGGAGGTTGATGGTATATTATAAGAATTGCAATTTCTCTTCAGGCACCTTCTTCAGAGCTCTCACCTTCATCTCTTCTTTTTTCTTCACCTCTGCTACCCAGAGCCTTGCTCTTAACTTCCAAACTTTATTGGAGTTTTCAGTGTTTCAGGCCTGTGACTCAGGGTGCAGTTGTGTAACTTTTACTTGCATCAGCAAAGCACCGTCGTTTCAAATAAACTCTCTGACTCTGCATCACTAACAATTCAGCAATATGAGCTAGTTACGTGGGGGTTTTTGAAGCTATTTCTCTGGGTTTTCTGCTGTTTTTTTAGGGGTTTTTGGTTTGTTTTTTTTTTCATTTTAAAATCTATGCTGGGTAAAAACAATACAGTCTCAGCCACCTATTACCATCACCTTGCTCATGAATGACAAAACCTCTTCTTTGCATTGCATGGGTTTCGTGCTTTAACTAGATTCACCTGACGTTTTCTGTCACTTAAGCGACAGCACAGGCTTAGACTCTTCACTCCCATGCTGTATTTAGCATGTTGTTATTCCCCTCTGCTCTCACTCAAGAACATCAAGAACAAAGTGACCAAAGGCTTCGCAGTGTTGGCGTGCTCATGCAGAAGGTGTCTGATGACATCCTGCAGAGAGAGACAACACACTTCAGAGAGCACCTCGGAGTAAACAAGGACTTTCTGTCCCTCACCGACTGCTTTTTCTAAGGAATTTTTGTATGAATAATTCGATGCAGGCAGTATAGACTATGCAGTAGAATAAAGAGGAAAGAGAACAAACCTTGAGTTTAAGAAGAGTTTACGGTATAATTCTACATTATTATACGTCTGTAGAACTAAATCTATTTTTAGAACTGTGACTGAATCAGTGTTATTCTACTATATGTGAACCAGCATTACCTGTAGTAACACTCAAATGTTTAAATCCTGGAAAAACAGAGGTGGAACTTAATTGAGAGAAATCCGTAAAGAAGTCACCTGAACTTGCAAGCTATGTGAAATCTATTCAAATTTGTTACTAAGGAAATACCATGCTTAAGTAGTTCACGTTACTATTATCGCATTAGACTTACCAACCAAACGTGTTATATTTTAATTTAAAGCAAAAAACTTGCTTTAAGTCAAAGGGTTTTGAAGATACTCTGCTGAAGACACACATAGCAAGAAAACATTCAGTGTATGTTGAAAACATATTCTGAGTTTTAATCTCTTTAGATGAGTTTGTGTTTCATAAAGCTGAGAAAATGGAGCAGTTATAACTACAGCTGAGCTTCTCTAGTCTATGATTTAAGATAAGCAAGGTTTGTGTTGTTTCAGAAGATAAGCAAAATCTAATTGGACAAATGCAGCACAATCATCAATGGGACACATTATTCCATTGATAAATGTATTGTTATTTCCATGCCTTAGAGATTACAGCTATTAATTTCTGATTTTGTTTTTTCTATAATCAAGGTTTGCAGATAGGCAAGTGGAAGAGAACTATTTCTAATACGCACAGTCAAAGCAAGATAAAGGCTCCATTATTGTTTGTTGCTAAAAACTAACAGCTCAGGTATTCTTTGGGCTTTATCATCTAAAATTCAATTACTGTTATAGTCTATTATTTATTTTTGCAACAGTAGTGCCCAGAGGACTGATATCGCAGCCCTTATATGAAAGGCACAATCCGAATACTACGACAAGTAACTTTTTCTGCCCTACATTGCTTTAGAGACACATCACAAATTACAAGTGGGGCAGGAGAGCACGAGTGCAGTGACTCGCTCAAGGTCAGATAGCAGGTCCATAGTAAAGCTAAGAATAGGAATTAGGTCTCTTGATATCAACTGATATACCCTATTTATTAAAAGAAGCTGATCAAGTGTGATAAAAAAGGTATGTCATTTTTACATTGAAATTATTGGTAGAGTAGATAAACATTTCAACAGCACATTTATGATTAGTAATCATTCTTCTTTCTACAGCTTATGAAAGCTGATGGCGTAATGATCTCTCCACTACATAAGAATTATTCTCTTTCATAAAGCAGGTACAAAATTACAGTTCCTTTGCATATGAAAGGCCGCTGACTTTGAAGATAATTTCATTAAGGAAGACTACTAATTTGTAACCTTGGCCACCCAAGAACATTCATTGTTCTTACGGAATGGCACTCCTAAATTCTCAGGTTTCTTATCTTCCTGTATACTAGTATTATAGGGGACACTGCTTTGATAAGCTAACATTTATAGTCAGGTACTGAAAAGTACTAGATTACCCAACTATAACAGCAATTCAAAACATAAAAAGGGCCTCCGTTTTATTAGATGTTAGTTAAAAAAACCAATCAAACAAACAAACTACAAATTAAAAAAAAAAAAAAAACAAACAAGACACCAAACCAACAACAAAATCCTTGTAAACCATAGTCATGAGAAATCACTGAGAACCCTTTAACAGAAAGTATGAATTTTATGAATTGTCAAGCAACTTTCATTTAAAATTATCAGACTAAAACAGATTCTAAAGAGACTTCTAGGTTTAAAGCTGCATATAGAAATTTTGATTTGCATTACAGCTATATACAGACACATTTTGTGTTTATACACACACACACATATTTTGTGTTTATACACACACACACACATATTGTGTTATACATTTATCATAACCACTGAGGAGCACATTCCACCTCAGAATATAGTGTCCTGTGCTCCCCTTCTGTTTTCAAAGAGATTGGCCCCAATTGCTCATAATTAGAGGATTTAAACCTACAAAAATCTTTATTCTTGCCTACATAGCGTACATAAAATATAGCTACAACTGAAGTTCTGTCCTGAAGTAATATTTGGAGTCATGAAAATGTGACGTATTCCCTTCTCTATTAGTAGTCTTCAAAAAGCGTCTTGCTAAGAAAGTCAGTATTCCACTGTGTACCCAATTTTTTATTTGGAAGGTTTGTACGAATTAGACCTTAGTTTTGTAAAGGGAAGTTAAATCGTCCTTTTTAAAGGCATGTCAATTATAAACAAAAAAATGTTATTTCTAAAAGTCAAGTTCCATCTACAGCTATTCTTTTCTCTCTCTCACCACCACATACTGCTACTACTATTTATGGAAATCTTGCATGCTATTACCCCCAGGATCAGTTTTTTTCCCCGAATGTTGTAGTAGTACCTAAGACCATTGCTACTCCACTGAGATCACAAGCTAAACAGAAGAAATTACCTCAGCTGTACAGTTATACTATCTACCTGAAAGCTAACATCTGTATTAATAGTTACTGGGGATTTATCTGAGACAGGAAAGATGAGAGAAACAGGGAGAAAGGAGATAAAGATATTCTGGGCAAGCTTTCTGGAAGACCAGATTACCTATGTTGCTTTTCTATTAGAAGATATTCAGGTGAAATTAAGTGGTGTGTCTCAGCCAGCACAGCTGGTTGCTCAGTATAGTTTTGCCAGTGTGACGTACTTAAAGAAATCCTCTACACTAGCATAAAACTGTAATTTATGTGCGACACAGTCAGCTTCACATTTAGGAGGACACACTTCTACGCTGGGGTAAGAGGTACCTTTACAAGGCTCAGTATTTACCCCCAAAAAATTGTGTGGTACAACCATACTAATACCTAAACACCTTTTGCGCAGAACACGGTTTGAGTTTTTATGTGTAGAAGCTATATAAATTAGGAGTTATGGATGTCCTGACAACTGCTTTAGACTCCTCTCAAAACAAATTATGAAATTTTGAGCACTTCTGAGAATGTTCTTTCCTAGCTCTTGTTTGATTTATAGCACTGCCTACCTGTATAGTTCTGTGAATCCGTTCCCCTTCAAAGGGTTAAAACATAAAATGAAAAATGCATGTGTAAACATTACGTATAGGCTTTTGCACTACATTCTCTTAGCTGGGATTTGTACTTGTTAGTAAAGACATTCCTCTCTCTACTTCAATAAACCTGGAATAAAATTATTAAACATCTGATTTTAATGTTTCTTCGCATGGTACTTCACATCTATAATGCAGGTACCAGATAAAGAGATGTAGATCCCTGTAGATGAGGCCAATTCCACTAATGTCAATAAGAGCAAACCTGAGCAGAAGGAGGCAGAGACCATTTTTTATTTCCTATTTGATTCTACCATGAAAAGTATTTCCTCTTCTACTTACAGGTTCATGTAATTAGATTTCTCACTACAACTGAAGCTAACGATTTTAAACCGGAAGAGGGGAGATTTAGATTGGATATTAGGAAGAAATCCTCTCCTGTGAGGGTGGTGAGCCCCTGGCCCAGGTTGCCCAGAGAGAAGCTGTGGTTGCCCCATCCCTGGAGGTGTTCAAGGCCAGGTTGGACGGGGCTTGGAGCAGCCTGGTCTGGTGGGAGGTGTCCCTGCCCAGGGCAGGGGGGTTGGAACTGGATGATCTTTAAGGGCCCTTCCAACCCAAACCGTTCTATGATTCTGTGATGAAATAACAGATTGCCTTTTCCTTTGAGAAAGTCTATCAGGGAATAACAAGTTTTTAAAAACTAAATGGCATACAAATGCAGTGCAGACTTCTTTAAAGTCAAAAAACCCTTGGTATCAACTCACACAACTAGGGTTTTTGCTTAAATCTATGTTTTTCTTCTAGAGTTCTTGTTTTGTCCTGTTCCCTAAATCGCACGTGATTTAGGAACCTACATGATCATGCCAAACACTATCATTATTCGCTCCTTCCTACAGAGCCGCACTGAATAGGCAGACCGCTTGTGTGGATTTTTCTGCCATTTGTTTGCCCATTTCCGTGATACTCCCTTTCCTGTGTGCTAAAGATTCATTTGAATGCAAAGCGCTTTCACTTCTCTATTTTGCGTTGTCAAAATCAGGACACAATTTTATTTGTTAAAACACAGAGTGCAGGCCCTGTAACCCCTAGCAGCCTCTGGCAGCACAAAGACAAAAAAACAAACCATCATTTGAGATGTGCGAGCGGACAAGCAGGCTGGGGCTTTTGTGTGTGTTTACAATACATATTTACTTACAGCTGCATAATTTTACTATGTGTACACCTTAAAGTTACAAGATATTTCCACTCCTCCACCTCTCCGTAGAAATAGCTGTCATAGGGCTTTTCTAGTTTAGTCTTGTGACAGGTCATTCATACCTAGTAGTTTCCTCACAAGTTGTCCTCAATTTAGTTTAAAGGTCTACTTTCATCAGTAGCCAAAGATAAAACCTGCACAGCTACTGCCCATACATAAAATAATTGTGCTAAAAGATCTGCCATTCTTCCATATTCTGTGTGTCTGTATTTACCTCCACAGGGTCACACAATCTGAAGGTCTTGGTCCCCAAAATGGGGATAGAATGGCTCACCAGCCAAGAATTTGCACATCATTTACTTTGAAATCTTCACCGTTCTTTACACTCTTCCACCCTCATACAGGAAGCAAAAGCATGAGTATAGGAAATTCCACAAGTAGATCTTGTCCTCATGTCATTTTTCTAGTGATTTCTCCCATCAGTACACCCTTCTCTTGTGCAACTTTCTCTTGAAAGAAAACTTGGTAACATGTTGAAGACCCTCCTTACTGGCCAAGCGATATAATTTACTAGTAAAATGAACCATAGAAGCCATAAAGAGCTGGCAACCAAGACATGTACATATAATCAAAAATCCATCTGGTACATATATATATATATATATATATATATATATGGTCCTAATCAAACCTCTCAATAGGCTAATACCAGTTACTAAAGTATAGTCATGATATCCAACACCTTCTGGGTGGGGAAAAAATAAAATAAAATTAACACTAAGTAAGGTGTATAAAGGATGCCCTTCAAAGATGAGATGTTTGAATTTACCAGACCACAATATTTTTCATACTGCACTTGAAAAACAAGCTTATATCTTAAAATTAACAATCAAGTTTAGTTGGTATCTCAAAATACTCCAGGAGAGAAAATCTAGATTTTATTAATGCCTCTGCTTGTTTGGGGGTATTTTTTGGTTGGTTGGGTTGGGTTTTTTGTTTGGTTTGGGTTGGCTTTTGTGTGTTTTTGGGGTTTTGTTGTTGTGGGGTTTTATCCCTCCTTAATAGTTTATCAACAGTGATTGCTCAAGGGTCAAACATGCCCTCACTATATCAGAAAGTAACTTGTACTTTTCAGAAGTTCTAACTGAAAGCTGTCCTGGTCAAAAAAAAAAAAAAAAAAAAAAAAAATGAAGTTACTGTTTTACCTCAGACTAAATCACAAAATCTTGGCTATTTTCCAGATTCTGGACTGGCTGCAGCTTCTAGATAAGCTGGCTGAATAGCTAGAATAAATGCTTTCTGTGGCGTACAGACCCGTGACCCTGAGCACGTTGCTTTGAGATGTTTGCTCCATCTAACCTACAAATACACTTTTTTTTAATTGCTCCTTGAGGAGAAAGGGGCAAGAGAGACAGAAAATGTCTGTGCACCGTGTAAGTATACTTACTTGAGAGATACCAGAAGAAGTGGTATTCAGCTACACATATTTAATATTACAACACCAAAGTCACCACAGAATGGAGTGATTTCCGCCTTTTGGGAAATTTTTTAGAACATAATTTGTTTGCACATTAAAGCTTAAACATCACTTTAGAAATACATTGCTAGAATACATAGCATGATTTAAATTTTTTTATGTTTCTCTTTTTAGCACCAAATAGTCCACTTCAAAAAGCCCCAGGTCCATTGGCTGTATGCACTGTAAATCAGAGCAAATCCAGCCAGTTCTAAGTATAGAATCAAATTGTTACCAAATCTCTATTTCCAACAATTTTTTTTTTATTTTCTTACAAATACACAGCGATCAATCTGTCAAAATCAGCTTTCAAACTTATTTTAAGTCATTCGCATCTAGTTACAGAAAGTAGAAGTTCAATCCTAACATTTACCTACACTAAAAGTTTATAAAATTTATAGATACAAAATTTCTGCTTGAAGAGCAATGATAAGAGAAAAGCGGGTTTTTGCATACCTGCGTGAATCAGATTTCTAACTAGCTTTCTGCATTAGCTGAGCTTTCGTAAAGTGAGAATTTCAGAACGCAACTTGACACTAAGCAGGAATTCAATTCTTAAAACAAATTCATGGATTTGGGGTTTTGGGGGAAGTTGAGGTTATGGTTTTACTTTGCATTAATCACCTAAGTATAAACATTCAACACATTACTATGTTCTACGGTACTCATTCTCAACATTTGTAGCCAAGTACTTTTAGCTTCGTTTGCCGATTTTTTTTGTCAAAAGTCTCAACAGCACACTGAATTTTAAACATCTCTGGTTTTACGCTTTCTGAAATCATAATCAAATAGAATCATAGAATCTTCATGGTTGGAAAGGACCTTTGAGATCATCGAGTCCAACCATACACACACACACACAAAAAAAAAACCTACAATCTCTGTCACTAGAGCATGCCCTGAAGGGCCAAATCCAGACGTTCCTTAAACACCTCTAGGGATGGTGACTCAACCCCCTCCCTGGGCAGGCTGTCCCAGTGCCTGACCACTCTTTCAGTAAAGTAATTCTTCCTAATATCTAACCTAAACCTCCCCTGCCGCAACTTCAGACCATTTCCTCTGCTCCTGTCATTATTCACCTGGGAGAAGGGGCCAACCCCCACCTCTCTCCAGCCTCCTTTCAGGGAGTTGTAGAGGGCAATGAGGTCTCCCCTCAGCCTCCTCTTCTCCAAGCTAAACATGCCCAGCTCCCTCAGCCTCTCCTCATATGCCCTGGTCTCCAGACCCCTCACCAGCCTGGTAGCTCTCCTCTGGACACGCTCCAGCACCTCAATGTCCCTCTTGTACAGAGGGGCCCAGAACTGGACACAGCACTCGAGGTGAGGCCTCACCAGTGCCGAGTACAGAGGCACCATCACTCCCCTGCTCCTGCTGGCCACGCTGTTCCTGATACAAGCCAGAATGCTGTTGGCCTTCTTGGCCACCTGGGCACACTGCTGGCTCATGTGAAGCTGGCCGTCCACCAGCACCCCCAGGTCCTTTTCTGCTGGGCAGCTTTCCAGCCACTCTTCCCCAAGCCTGTAGCGTTGCTGGGGGTTGTTGTGACTGAAATGCAGGACCTGGCACTTGGCCTTATTAAACCTCATACAGTTGGCCTTGGCCCATCGATCCAGCCTGTCCAGGTCCCTCTGTAGAGCCTTCCTACCCTCAAGCAGATCAACACTCCCACCCAGTTTGGTGTCATCTGCAAACTTACTGAGGGTGCACTCAATCCCCTCATCCAGATCATCGATAAAAGATATTAAACAGAACTGGCCCCAAAACTGAGCCCTGAGGGACACCACTGGTGACCGGCCGCCAAGAGGATTTCACCCCCTTAATCACAACTCTCTGGGCATGGCCATGCAGCCAGTTTTTAACCCAGCGAAGAGTACACTTGTCTATGCCATGATTCGCCAGCTTCTCCAGGAGAATGCTATAGGGGATGTTGTCGAAGGCCTTATCAAAGTCCAGATAGACAATGTCCACAGCCTTCCCCACATCCAGAAGGTGGGTCACATGGTCATAGAAGGAGATCAAGTTGGTTAAGCAGGACCTCCCCTTCCTAAACCCATGCTGGCTGGCCCTGATCCCTTGGCTGCCCTGCACTTGCCGTGAGAGCTCACTCAAGATGATCCTCTCCATGATCTTTCCTGGTACCGAGGTCAGGCTGACGACAGGCCTGTAGCTCCCTGGATAAATAAAACATTCAAGGTGAATGTCTCTAATTTAGCATGTCTCTGACCAATATATTTATATGTGTAGTCATTACTCAAGCCATCTGGCTTGATGTGCTCATTAATAAATGAAAAAATTCTGTTGCATTATTGATTTTAGATAGTCGATGACTTTCTTCTCCCTGAAACTGTCATAGCTTTTCACTTTGTATTTTTTGTACTTCATAGAGAGTCAATGCCAAATATTGCCACATAAATCTTAGTCTTATATTTTCCAACTTTCTTGTTTGATTCTCTAATACAGAGTTTACGCTATTCAAGCGGAATTTAAAAAGCAGTCTGCTGTTTCATCCAGGCTTCCTGCTGTCAACAGCAACAACTCTGCAAGGAGTTACTTCTACTTTGATTGCTGCACTGTCACTTATAATTAACTTTTTTTTGCTGTGCTTTAGAATTTTTCCTAGCACAGGCGGGGGATAAATTATTTATGTAACATACAAACTACTTAAATATCCTTCAGCTGGTAGAACTGTGGAAAATAGCTTGCAATGTGTATATTTCATGGGATGGTTCGGTGATTTGACAGCTAAATATTTCTAACTGCTTCACAATGTAGTTTCAGCAAATCGACACCAGGAAACTGAACGGGCTCGTCCAGAGTCAGAAATGCCTGGAAATAGCTTTTTACCGTTCAAAAATAGTGCATGCTTCATATTAAGACTCAGGACCTAGTTATTACTCTTCTGCTGCCTGCAGTAATGATCTTCATGTCTCCTCTTTCTGCCTTAATCTCTTGACAAAGTGCACTGGTTGAGGGCAGTGCCAAGACAAATCCCTACAAACACACACCAGCTATCTATGACTGATTTGGTGACACCTTCAGTTTGACAATGAGTTGAATTTTCTTCTAAAACAACGGTAAAGCTTTTTTATTATTATTATTATTTTTGACACAACACACTTCCCAGGCTTCCACAATCAAATTTGGACTCAATATGTCAACATTCAAACAAAAAAAATCCAAGGTCTTTCTCATTTCAGGTTTTAAGTTTGGAGTTGTCATGTATTTCTATTTATGTAAAAAGCACCGCACCAGCTGCTATGGGTAGAATTAAACAAGTCTCTGGAGGCTTGATGTTTTCATTTACCATGTATGTATACAATATGCGTATATAAAGTAAACCAACTTTTGTATGGCTTCGAGTACTTCCCTAAGAAAGCATAAATAATTTCATTCTCTACTAACATTAATTATTAGAAAAGATAAACTTCCCTTCTCATGTTTAACCAAAATCACTTTGGGTTCCAAAACTAAACAGTTTGTTCAGTATAACATAAGGTCTAAATTTTAAGTCTCAATATAGTGTTGAGCAATAATTCCACCTACTCAGCAAACTGGTTTTATGAAGGTCTTTAAAATAGATTTGTATGGAAAATACTATCGGCATCATTTTTAACCCAAACTGCTTGCATGATTGTGAGCTTTATGCAAGGTGGGTAATTGCGCATGGAAGTCACCACTAACCTCTTGGAATTTGCTTTCTTACTTCATTTTGTATGAAGAGAATGACCGACTATTCTGCTCAAGTGCACCATATTCTCACTATTATTTCAATCCCAGCATATTATAGAAGTACTGGGAATGGATTCTGCACCAGTAACTACCATTTTTTTGCAGTCCTGTGTAGAGACTTCAGACTAAACCCTGATCCAAAGAGCAAATAGCTTCTAGTTCTGCAATTAGCCGACTGTCTTTCGGGTAGTTTTATACCTCAATTTTCAATGGCCTGCTAAGCTCACTTTTTACCTCTAAAACACAACGTCCTCTCCTCTGTGAAGCACTTTGGCTAGCTTATTAATGCTACTGAACCCTAAGGCATTGTTCAGAAACATAGTCTAAAGGATTGAAGAAAGCAGAGCAGAAATACAACAAAAACAAAAGCGACATTACTGAGATCATAAAGGAAAAAAAGGAGGATTGGGAATAAATTCACATTGTTTGAATTCTTGTTTTGTGTACTCTGTGATATTTTTCCTGTACTGTGTTACTCTCTCAAGAGATTAAAATGCCTACAGTCCTTTATGAAGTTAATTTTATCCGGGGTGGTTTTCTGGAAGGAAGCGCAGAACAAAAGCAGATAGAATGAAACAGGTAAAAGCCAAACTTGCTGCCTATTACTTCTTATATATGACTTTGAAAGCCTAAGCATATTTTACATTAATAGAACATTCTTACAGTGAAATTAATGCTAATGTGGAAGGCACAAACAAAATGAAATCATACGTGGAAAAAAAAAACCCAAACAATAAAATTCCACTTTCAGGGATCATTATCTTTGTTACCCATTCATTTTAAACATATCCCTTAACAACAAAGCCCCAACCCGGCCCTCCACACAGCAAAAAAGCTCCCTCCAAGCAAACCCCAAAAAGCCAGAAACAACACAAACCGCTCCAAAGAGAAAAGAAACAAACTAAAACCTACTCACTGGCAAACCCACCAAAACAACCCCACTCGTTCACCAGAGAATAAGCTTCGGCCAAGTTTTGTGGTGTTTTTTTTTTTTTTTTTTTTTTTTTATTCTGAAGTGAATGCATTTTCATCTGAAGAAAGTTCATTAACCCAACAAAAATTCTCTTCTTTTGTTTAGAAATAAATACCTTAATAGTAACCAGGAAACACTTTAGTGAAAAGAAGCAAGACTTATTCAACCACATGACTAAGCCCTAAGTGAAAAGGGGGAAGGCGTCTTGGAAAAAGCTGTTTAATCTCCATCTCATACCAAGTCAGAATCCCCATTTAAACCTCTATTCGCTTCGCAGCATATACCTGGAGACAGTTAATTTGACAATCAGGCCTTTTTCTTGCCCTCTCTCCTCCAAATCTCGTCGATTATTTAAGAAACATAGAAACAGAAGAATGCGATGCATGTTATTTGCCAGAGTCAAGTCTGTTCTACAACTTGAACGGACAAAGGATTAGAGCTGACCCATTTTTGCCATGAAGGAAAGCAGCACTGATACATTTCTACACCATGGCAACCATAGTCTGCATTACCCACTTATGAAAAAACACAGAGAATACCAACTACCCGTTGAAAGTTAATATTCTTATTCATATATGATTAATAAAAATGCTTTCTAATGCACACAAAACTCCTGCACATCTGTTCTCGCTTTCAGGTCAACATCTCTACTCCCATGACAGATAAGAGCATTAATAGAACCTTACAAGGGGAGCTAATCAAGACAGTTATCAACTATTCAAATAGAAAGAATTACAGATAAATTTTTGTCCCGAAGCAGAAGAAAAAAAATAATAAACCCCCTTCAGAAGTGGTTATTAAAAGCTGTAGCCAAATCCACTGTGGAGCTGAAAGAGCAACATTTTGATTCCAGACAAGTGAGATACTGACCAAAATAACCAAACATCCAACAGCAACAAATACAACTTCAAATCTTTATTAGTCTTCATATTTTCTCTCTTCGACTTTTATGTACTCTACATAATTTCTCTTCAAGAATGTGCATATATTTAATCCTTTCTCCTCTAGATATAAATACATTTAGCAAAACCTCTTCCTAGAAATGACAAAAACCATCTGTTGTTCTGTTGCCTCTGACAGAAAGGCTTGAAGACAGGAATCTAATATAAAAAACAGTATGAGGGAGAGGAAAAAAAATAAATCTTGCTGAGTAATTTGTTTTCATAAATATGGGTTTACCAGTCTGAATCAAATTTCAAAGTAAGGCATACTCTCATGGTATCCTTCAAAAACTACAATGTTGAAAATTGCTTAATAATCGAAATTTATTAAACAAAAATTGACTGAGATACCCACATTTAAGTCTACTGAGTTGCTTCTGCTTGATGCTGAAGCAATGTAACTGCTTAGTCAATACCAAATGTAGTATGGCAATAACGTGGCTTTAAAGCTAAGGATTAGTTTATCCTTGTGCACATAAGCTGAAATCATTATGTTCTGTATTAAATGGCACAATAATAAGTACATATTAATGTTCTGGAGATTTGTTCTCCCAGGCTCTTGGGTGGTTAACAGTTTTAGTAGAAAATCAATATTAAATATTGTGACACGTTTCGTCATGTTCATTTGCTACCCTCGTGTAACATTTGCGTGACCCACCAGTGCTCCCAGTACGTAGTGCCGTAGGTGAGAGGCAGCACAGGACAGGACAGCAATGACGGAAGATGCCACAACTACTGCGAGAGGTATGCAAGAATGGATCTAAATAAAGCTTTTCTAGATAGAACTTAATAGAAATCTAGAAAAAAAAAAACCACCTTAAAATCTTAACAAGATCTTGATAAAATGCACACTACTAACTCTTTTAATGATTTTCTGATTCTCAGATAATATTGAAACTACTCCTAAAGGATCCTTAATGCAAAGAAGTCTGATGAAGCATTAGAAGTGTAATTTTGCACTCCGCTTTTTTTATACATTTTATCTGTTATATTCACTTTTAGCAGTCTAGAGGAACTACAAGTGCACATCACGTAGCATTCCTATGCAATAGCATGAATAAAACAAATCAAAATTCAAAATCTACATTGACATAGTTTTAGAAAAATTTCTAATTAATTTGATCTGAACTACAACATATCTAGTTATAAGTCACTTAAGAGTGTATAAATAGCTTGTAACACACTTTGCAATTCTAGAATTATGGTTTACAAGACATCTTTGATGTTAAAAAAAAGAGAAGGATGTTAATTCATGCCATGGTTTCTACAGAAGCAAACCTCTTACTCTCTGTAAAATTCCTAATCAACTATTCAAGCCCAAGCCCAGGAAAAGAAATAAAACATCTAATTGATGTTTTATGAATAATCTTTTTGATTAATTATTCTATGACTTTTCTGTATAGAAACCATCCAATCTGCCTGTTGCCTTTATCTGTGGTTTCTATGTGCTTGTCTACATATAACTCTGCTCCTGCTGGACTTCTGTCTTATGCGTGTTATGAGCCCTTCAAAGGAGTTGACTAAAACTGTAAAAGTAGCCTTTCCTTATGCTTAACTAGGGAATAACTTAACAGAGTTAAGCAGATGAGTGGCTGAAGAGGAAAGCAGTTAGGTTTTTAGGACAAAAAAAAAAAAAAAAAGTGAAAAAAAAATAGTAAAAATAACAAGAGTCTGAACACACCTTTACTCGTTAAGAAAAGCAGCAGCACCAGAAGACCATCATTAGACACCAGCAGCACCCAAGTTCCAGTACCTCTCTGAGGTATTACAGAATCCCATCAATACTCACATCATGAGAACGTCTATCACAGTTTGGAATACAGGAAATGGATTTACGTCTGTATACATGGTATTTTTCAACTATTATTCTGTTATTATGTGGAAAAAAGTGATTTCATCATCATTCCTGTGATCAAGAAAAGTTCGTTTGCTTTGTTTCATGCTTGTATATACTCTAACTTCTGCAATATAGAATTTTACCCCTGTTACTGAAATGTGATTGAGCCACAGAAATGATTTGAAAGATTACTGCCTTCTATAATTAGTCCTCTTATATGAACTAGTGGAGTCTCCGGCCTAATTAAGATCTCTTGGCATCCCCTAGTAATGCACGCTTTCCCAGCAACAACCTACAATGCTGTCCAGAGCCTCCAGAGTCCTGTACGCTCCAACCATCTCTCACTTTTACCTTCTCCTCTGCAATCACAGGAATGTGAGAGGACCCTCAGGGAGAGCTGAAAGCTTGTTTCCGCTGTGTCCGTTTATTTAACACACCACCATCACTCCACTTTTCTCCATGCAGTAAACGCACAGGTACATTTACAGTTCAGACAGGAGAAAACCATTCATGGCAGGGTTGCTTCCCTTCTGACTGCATTAGAGTAATTCTTACTCATTCTCTGCTGGAAATGTTCATGGAGAAACACATTTTATATTAACTTCCTCTGCACATTTAAATGTGAATTCTGTTATCTATAAGCATTACGGTTAATAAAAATAGTCTTACAAAATAATTTATTTTTTTAGGAAAAAAAAAAAAGATCATCAATAATTGTGACCAAGGAAAATTAATTTAACAATTCACAGAATGAAGCGTGTGTGTGTTTTAGGGGCTGTGTCCATCCATAAATGAAACCACAGGGAGTAAAAATTATACTGCAAATTTCTGTACTGATCATTTCTTACTGATACGAAGCAGGAGTATTCTTATTTGACATATTTCAGGTGTCAGTCCAGTTCTCCTATTGGGAGCTGAAATCAAGTTAGATCTTCCTCCCACTGTTCCCTAAAGCCCATTATGAATCTTGTACAGAAATGTGTGAGGCCAGATCAGTCTCACTGACATGATTTGAACAGCTTTGATCACAATATATGTGACTTTGCAATTGCAGTTAGCAAAAAGTCCTTTCAAATGCTTCAGCTGCCAGTGGAAGAGGCCACAGAGAATAATGCCTGGAAAAAAATGAGAATGCAATCTTCTCTCCTTTAACTGAACGGCTACTAAAGCTGCTTCATGTGACTACCTTCCTAAAGAGCAGACACAGAAGACTGTGGTTAGGTCTCAAACAGAAGGTTTATTTTTAAGGTCCTTTATCACTCCCTAAAATCAGTCTTCCGTGAAGTTAGTGTTTTTCAGCAGCTAAAACCAAGCAAATTGTCACTGGTATGGTACGTTACTATCACTCTCTGCCTGTTTTCTAAAGACAAAATAATGGGGTTTCATAGATGCATGAGAGGCAATGAAATTAGGGTTACTATTTGTTTTACTTGCTAGTCTTCTTGGCAATCAATAAGAAGCAATCCTTTTAGAACCGTCATCTCGTGTACTTTCAGCCAAAAGACAATTTTTACGAAGAAATGTGCACTTTTTAAAGATATAGGAACAATCTATACTAGCTTTAATTGGTTTATATTTCCTAATTCACTAGACATTCAACATTAGACCACTCATGCTAGACATACTTCACAATTTCGATGAGCACAGACACTATTTGATAAAAAGACAGCTATTAATTTGAATTTGTCTAAACAATATATTTTTTTTTTCTAAAATGGCAATGCAGTTTCTGAAGAGAAAACAAATCAATTTATTTTTAGTCAATAATATAGGTGGATATGACAGATTTAGGCACACATTTTTAAGATACCCAGTAAAAGTAACAAAATAGAGTATTCTGCTATGCTGTGTATAGTAACACTGTGTATTCTATTGGAAAAGAAAGTCGGAAAAACAATCAAATACTTTTCCTCGCCATGAATTCTTAACCTGAAGTCTTACCTCAATTCAACTTCAATTTTAGAGCCAAACCTCTGCCCAATTATGAGCTGGATATCCTTGGGACCAAATAGGTTTGTCTGTAACACGGATCATATTGTACAATATCATTTAAGTCTGCACTGAAATGGAAAGAAACAACAAAGTCTGATTCATACAGTCCTTTAAATAGTAACTGTATATTTCTACTGAATAAATATAACTCATCGATCTAATGGCATTTTACTCAAAAAAATACAAATACATTTTCCTTAATGGTTCTTTCAAGTCAAATTTAACTACAGCTCTGACTTAAATCTGAAAAGAAAGAGATGAAAAATAGCTTTGATGTGACATTAGAAAGTAACAAAGAGGGCATAAATGACTCATATTTAGTCATTCCTTTATTTCCATTGGACGGACACCAGTGTCATGATTTTAAATTACGAATAAGAAATATTCCACTCATTAGAAAAAATTTTCCAATTACTTGCACTGCACATAGTAAATCCAAAGCTAATTTGCTAACATCAAAGATCATTAACCATACGTTATGTCCAAAACCAAGGGGCTCCTAATTAATGCTGAAAACCTGAGAAAGCAGGTCTGAACTACTCTTCTGTGCGAGAGCCGCCTGAAAATTCACAGTGCATAATTCTGCTTTTGTCACTCGGGTTTTTCCATTTACTTGTTGTAGGAGAAGCTGTTTAATGCGCACCATTGCGTATGTAATATTAATAGCAATTGAGCTTGAAAATATATCCTTTCTGACTGCTGGCGATTTTGCTGGGATGTATTTGCATTAAAATTAACCAGGAGAGTGCGTGATTTAAAAATTTTTGGATTTCTGAGTTTAAAAGGCAGACTTTTCCATAGTGAACTCACTTAAAAGGCTCACCCCATCAGCATTACTGCATGAATACTGTGCAGGTTAAATGCACAGCACAAACAGTAGAGTTTGACTGATTTGCTATTTTTTTTTTCCTTGACTTGACCCCTGTAGCAATTTCACAGCTCTAAATCTACACTATTAATGAAAAATCATTCAAGCTATATGCATAAAAGCAACAATTGCATCTGCAGACTTTGATAGTATGTCGTCAGTTTTTATTTTTCTTTCAAACAGTAACATCTCTCAGCTAATGCCAATATCTGAGGTACATTCCCTGTAATTTTTTTTTACATAAATAACTACAGTAAGAGATTTTTTAAATGTATTTTTAAACCGTAAGCATTCTAAACAACACTTCACAAATATATTTCACATCATTCTACAGTACATAGAACTATATGTGACATGAGAGTTCTTGACTTTGCCACTATAGATAGAACCAGAATAAACACCAGTTACTGAAGAGTTTATTAGACACAGGTTTTAAAAGGTACAGAGAAGGAGAGGTACTTCCTACCATCATTTTACTCAGAAAACTGAGGAATAGAGCAGGTAAATATGCCCACAGTCATAGAAAGAATCTCCTAAATAGGAAAAGTTAAGCTTGGTTAGGAATTTTTAGCAGAGGATTACTCAGATAAGCCTAGAAACAATCTCAGGTTGCTACACAGTACAGACAGGACAGACAAAGGAGTTAGGATAACTTCCCCTAGTTCAGGAACATCATGATTTTCTCAATAACATGAATAAAAATAAACCTTTATCTCAGCAGATGTGATCTCTGCCTGCTCAGAGACTACATACAACTAGTAGCCAAAAAAACCAGCAAGACTCCAAATAGCCAAAGTTCTCTTGATGCCGTCACCTTCAGAAAATATCTTATGAGCTGGATGTAACAGGAGACACAGAGGGTCACTACAGACCTTTGAGATAAGTCTGCTCTTGTTTAAGGTACAAGTAATTCAAGCAAGTTGAACTACAACTAAGACCTGTACCTCTCTCCTGGAGTCAGCTGGATGACACTTTGTCTCAATCAGATATTCTCATGCTTTATAACACTTGGCCCTCACATCAGGAGTTACCAAGGCTGAAGGCATCCTCCCAATGTCTGCACACACCGGGGACTCAATGTCCCCACTACCAATATTGGGTAGATAATTTTTTTTTTTTTTCATTTTCGCTAGGAGTGGTTGCAAATATTCTACAGTTTGAACTTTGCTACCATAACTGGATTTCCTAACTGTGCTAGGAATCTTACGTGTGATAAAGTTTACATTTCAACTTTCCTCCTGTCTTGCATCAGAATGCAGTTAAATATTAATTTGCATAGTGGTACTTCTACTTCTTACCTACATGCTTGCTTTCCTATTAATATCACACGTAACCATACTTTGCTGTTTTTGAAAGCACATTTTAAAATATATTTATTTGATTATTCCCTTAGAGATTACTTATGTATAAAACACCAAGTTCCTAGAATACCTAGATGTTAATTCACAACAGGAAAGTTGATGGACAAGTCTAATTTCACTATCTGAAATGTAACTCAATCACAGAAGCCAAAACCTTGTTTCATTTTCAGTAAAACAAGAAACAAGCTTCTATTTTGCTATTATGCTCAAGTGTTGTCAGGAAGGATTCACCCAATAAATGTTTACATGCAGTTCTTGATAATACGAACAAGTTTTGATTTCAGTCAAGTAAATAATATGGCTTCTTTCTGATTTCAGGCAAGACCAACATTCAGTACACACAATATAAACCCAAAGTATTATTTTAATAGTGTGGTTTCATTATTTTTTGTTGGTTTTACTTATGCATATATGGGGGCTTATACCAGAGGCTTAAGAGCCTCTCTAAAAACGATTAATCTGCCAAATTGAAGACATTAGTTAATGCTTTTCCAAAGCTTTCAGTTTGTTTGGGTTGGTTGGTTGGTTGGTTGTTTTGGGGGGGGTTTTGTGGGTATTTTCCTCAGGAATACTGAGCCCACTATTAGCAAGTCAAGTAATCATGCAACAGAAACCAAACAAGTGATGAAGTCTTAGAAGTTGTACCAATACGATAGTTTAATACTTCATGATCTGTTTCTGTTGCAACAATATAAATGTTTCACCATAGGGCCTATAAAGAGAAAATTAAAAGATGTACTACAGCTGTAACACCTCTCTTTAAAGTACAAACAGATCATATTTAACAAACCCATGTTCAACATGGGATCAGGTCCCACCTTTTCTTAGGCTTTCTCAACCACATTTATTTTATATTTCCAATTTTCCATTACATAATTATCTGAGACCATCTCTTCTTGAATGAAATATTGAATTGTTAGCAATCTAGTACAGTAGCTTGACAAGAAGGTTGATTTTTATTTATTTTTTTTTAATAATAGGCTTATAACAGCTTAAAAGAAATATGATTTTGAACTACAAAACCCCAGGGATAATTTTGAAATAACGTAGGCAGCAGCTAATACATTACCAATCTCTACAAATGCACCAGCTAAGTAAAAATAATTACGTAATCTTGATTCACAACAGGATGTTGTCTAACATAATACTTTGTCCTGAAAATTATATGCTTAATCTAAAAATGGCTTGAAGTTCCAACTAATGAGTTGCAGAAAACCTACATGATGTCACTGTATGTTAATTGATGCAAAATTCTTTCCTTTTTAAGAAATATTACCATGTTTTTTCATTAAAGAATTCAACAGTAACCTACTTACTGCTGAATCTCCTCAGAAACTACATTTCACTACAACACATTGTGCATCAGTGTTTTATAAAGGTATATATTATTAAACTATTTTAATTCACTGATTTGAACTGGAGGCTGCGGGAGTGAACTAGTGAACAATCAAACATTTGTGATCGATTAGAAGAGGTGGGTGGCAGTCCTTTCTGGGCTTTACACCAGGCTGCAAGTCACTATACGTCATTATGCCTCAGCTTCCTACTAAATCTCCAAAAAGAAATACCTCAAGAGAAAAAAAATTCTTGGCGTGGAAGGAAAAAAGCATTTTGTTTTGAAATGTAAATTAGATGCTATTTCTTTATCACCTACTTCACTGGAATCAGAGTATCAAAACTTGGAAAAGCTAACTATTGATTTTTCATTTAAAAAAACCTCTGGTTAAACATCATAACTCTGTAACATAAATTATGATCCATAGCTACAAATACTACACTATCTTGTGTATATATAAAATGATGTAAAAAGACAAAGATGACATAAGCGATGTATATTTCAGGAAGATCCACATTACTTCAATCTAAAGCCTACTAATGTTCTTCAGGAAGAACAAAGGCAATTCAAAACATATTTCTGTTCTTTCCTACAATTCTGCTTTGTAACTCAAAGGAAACATCCCTTGAGAAATACTGTTTTTAAGGAACAGCTAATGGCTATATTCATACTACATCTTATACTAGCAAAATAAATGCGTCTCAATACTGTAAAAAATATTGTTAGTAAAATATTTTTTTTTTCCCTAGAATAAGTTTTAACTGACCACTATTGAAAAATTTATTGGTTGGAGACCACAGTTTGTTTTCAGTGTCTGCAATTTTCTACTTTATATGATAGAAGTATTACCTTCAATGTGCTCAGCCCTTCAAGAGGAAGGCTTGTGAAAAGCCCCAGGTAACTGATTGTACTTCCATCGGCGTCAGCAGCAACCCTTTAGCTGAGCATAGTTTGGGCATTATAAAGATGGAGAATCGGGTTTTCTTGGAAGTATTTCCTACAAAGAGATATCAGTAACTGAAAGGCACCATTTCCCCTACAATGATCTCCACACAATGCTGACTCAACTGGTGCAAAGGCTTTCTGAAGAGGACTGCATCCACGGTAAAATTGTCCTTCAGTTATAGCACAGGCTTTCACGACGAAGTCATGGAGGTGTAACAGCTTCTTTACCATTTTGTCGCAGTGGGATTTTAACTGAGTTGGATTTGGGGGGGAGAGGGGGTGCAAGGGTAGAGGGGGACTACAGCTGGAGTGGGTTTTGACTTCAGCATAATGCTGAGAAACACACCAGGCAGGTGCACGCTGGCCACAACCACCAGAGCAAATAACTTCCTCCTGGTTTCCCCCCGGCAGGCATTACTTGGGCGGTACTGCCAACTGTTGAAAATGTTGCAACAACTGAGTAACAAATGACTAACAACTACCCCAAAATGATATTTCGTGTAGGTTTGAGTCAAGAGCCATTTAAAATGCAGCATCTCTCTGCTCCTCAGTTAATTTCTGCAGATCGTATCTCCCTAATGTTTTCATCTCCAAAGACAAGGGTATCATTTTCTTTTTTTCTGCTTCTAAATAGCATAACTTTTGATGCCTTGCTCTCTACAAGTTTTCCTCATTATCCTTCAAAGCACAGCTCTAATGAAACTGCTTAGATTATTCTGTCAGCATTTACCAAAAAACTACAACACATTTAGAAAGGTCATTTCCTAAGGCCAGTAGAATAATCCGAGAGGAAAACAAGGATTCTTTTTCATCAACATGTCCCTCTCAGCATTTTTATGATAGAGTCCATCATTTCAATCACACATTCTGCTCATCCAAAAACTTTTTCCCTCGTCCTCTTTTCATGAGTTCTTTTGGAGGAAAAAAAAAAAAAAAAAAAAAAGAACAGCATGACATTAAATGCCGTAAGGACAATAGGGATTCTAGCGCAGACAAACTACAAGACCATCTGACAAGCACAGCAAAACAAACGTATGGGTATGAGATCCAGTTCCCTTGGATCAGTCGTATTTGCATGACTGATCCTGGGTTGAAATCCATCCAGACAATGCTCTATATATAGCTAAGATAAGTACATTTCTGACCTAATATTTCAACATTAGTAAGGTAAAGTATAAGAAACTTATACTCTTCTCCCATTTTCCTGGAAAACTCAAGGCATTCACGATTCGAATTAGCGAAACATATGCGTATGACTTCATGTTTCAAATTTTCCTCTATTTTATTTCTGCAACTCTTCCTATAAATTTTATGGTCAGTCTCAAAGGAAACTCCAATACTATAAATCAGTCTGTTACAAATTCACTCGTTTCCAGATCTCTATTTTTCTGTCAAGCAATGTTCTTCTTCGTCCTTCACTACTTATCAGTTCCTCCAGAAGTGCTACCGCACTTTGTCTCTGTTACCTGTTGGGAATAATTCCTCTGCATGACGACAACGGTATTTGTGCAGGTCACATTTTCAGTACCACTTCCTTCTCCAGGCAACATCTGAGCGGATCTTCCACACCCCCCCTGAGAATCTCCAAACGCAGAGGTCCTAGACATGCTGTTTCTCTTCAGAGGAGCATAAACCGTCAAGCTCAAACCATGGGAGGGCAACAAACAGGACACATTCCTTTGCGCCCCCATTGTTTCAGCTGTGATTCATTTACTGAGTTCTTCAACAATTCATGCTTCAGCTCATGCAGGAATTAAAATCCAAAGTTACGCTCTGGCCTTCAGAGAAAAAATATTTGTTTCTCTCTTTACTGCAGTGTGTCCAACATATGTTAGTCATCTAGTGAAACCATGTAAATCTTTCCTGACACTGTCAATACACATGACATCACTGCATATCATAGCACCGTTAGAGAAATAAACAGGATTTCAATCTCAGACTTTCTCACTCCATTACCTGCCTTCTCTCTTCCTCTTTCCTGAAGCTGAACTGATTTTCTGTCCCTACTCCTTTCATCCTATAATGAAAACTAAACCAGAAATATTTTCAACTCAGTTCCCTGAACATAAGATAATTTAATGATGCATTTCTTTCCCGTATATTTCCAAGACTTGTGGACTTGATGCGTACAATATTGTCTACTATACTGTCGGGGGGAGGCACACAAAAAAACATAAAAAAAGCTTTCCTCCTAGCCAAAGCCAGGTTTGAAGGCAAAAGCATGAACATGGAATCTGAGTAATACAGAGTGGAGCTGGGCAAGGCTGCAAGGCAGCACAAAGGTGGTACTGCTGGCAGTACTGTAGCGTTTTTTACAATATACTGCATTTCAATTACCTCTGTCCTACCTTATATTTCCCCTCAAGCACTGCATCTTATATCTACATTCCGCTATCCCCAATATACCTGTATAGATTCTGACACTGCTAGGGGAAATCTGAGAACTGTTATTTTCACAGGGCAACGCAAGCCCATGTTTTTAATTAGAAAAGTATGCTTTCTTTCCCGACGTTCAAAGGACAGGCATGGTAACAACTACAAGTACATCAGATTAAAAAGTAACACAGCATCAGGCATAACACTACCGCAAAAAAAAAAAAAAAAAAGAGATGGCACAAGCCAACTGATAGCAATACTTATAAGCCTAAGCATGCACAATCACTCAAATTAAAAAAAAAAAGAAACACTACTAGCTCCTTTAAAAAGGGACTAAGTAAATACAAAGGAAAAAAGACAGGAAGCCTGAAAGTTATGAACCTTAAGAGAGATCATGCTGGTCACCAGAGTATGAGGGTAAACCAGTATGTGGTAAAACTTCTAGCTTCAAACCATGTTCAAGACAGACCCTTACAGCCCTGGCTTGTTTAGTCACTGATTCTTCAGTGGCGAACATTAAGCATTCCATTACTGTCGAGTAAGTTCAGAAAACACTACGGAATACATTTTCGTGCTCAATATATTAAAAATAGTAACAGCAATAAAAGATTTATAAAGTCAATTAGTCTTTATATCAGAGTCTTCATACCATTTGCTGGAATAAACAGAAATGGATTTCTACCCCAAATCCCCTTAAAGTTGTCAGGAGAAACACTTCCTCCTAGTGCTCTTCTACCATCTTCACCCCTGATTTAGCAACAGGGAATAATTCTGACAGACGAATCATGTTTCCAAGATTTTACAAATATTTAAGCCTCTCAACTAATTTCAGTAGCTAAAGGAAACAAAACAAAACAAACCATCACCCCCAGAAGCAGACTCTCAGCTGCTACAGTTTGCTTCAACTAACAGGCTACTCTTAGCACAATTTTTTTCTATTAGTAAAAGATAGTGAGTAAGCAAAAGGAGATGTATTAGATACCATTATAACCCGCATAAACACATGATTTTCTCTTCTTTGTCTCCACGTCTTCTGCCTGCTGCAGAAGAAATATGGAACTTTTTGGGAAGAGCTGTGCGGGTGAGTAAGGAAGAAGGCAGGCAGCCACTAGACTGATCAATAACACACAAAGTGAATACAGTCTAAAAGGGTGGAAAACTGCACGCGGGATAGAACATATTCCTGCATGAAGAGTCTGGAGGGAGCTCTGTTTTATATGCTGCAGTTAACTCAAGAGGGCCTAGCTTAGTTTTGGAAACAGGAGGTCATCTAACATTATTGTTTTTCATGTCCGACGTTAAACACTGGCTGTTCTTACACAGCTCAGCCTGAGAATCAAGTCTTAAATACCGATTTGGATCAAAATGTTGAAAGTGCTAATTGAACTGGCAAAGCTACAGTGCTCACAATTAAAAGATGTCTCCATTTGGTTAGTGGCCAGATCCATAGCTGGAATAAAGTTGCATGTGCCAGCTGATGATCTGAGCCAGTTCCACTCTGAAACACAGTACTGCGTTTCTTTCTTATACAGGGACTACAGCGATTCTTGCACTGCAGTGTAGTCATTGACCTTAGCGGCTCTTAAATGAAGAGTATTGTTTTCTTCTCTTCTTGGTGGCACAGATCCAGTCACAACTTAAACACTAAAATATCCAGATTCTGTTTTCAACAGAGCCATCCTTCAGCTCTGATGTACAGTTCTTCCTGTTGACATGCAATGTCCAATTGCTTACAGATACACATTTTAATTTTTTGAGTTGCTTATTGAATTCTAAGATAAATTGAAGTACAGCCTGTATTCTTCAGTTTTGCACATTAGAAGGCACTTTGTTAAGTTGATCAGTACTAATGCGATGAGTGCTGGAACATTCTCCCAATCATCATTTTCACCACTCACGTTATGCAGAGGACTAACAACATCCTGTGAACTATTCTCAGTAGCAAACATTCAGAAAAGGAAAAGGAAAACAGCTTCTAAATCATCAAAGGCTTAAAATATTCAAGTGACAAACAAACTAGAGTTGTTATAGATGTATCTGGGACACTGCAGATTTGATAGGTATTTCATAACTACTCTAATACCCATTCAATACTCATTAAGGACAAACAGTTATAAATACCCATTCAGAAAATAATAATTAAACAAAAAACAAAACCACAAACTTGAAAGCAGAATGCCTTGTATTTCACAGGATGAGATGGCTCTCAGAGAAAGATAAAGGGAAGTTAAGTCAAATTGCTTAGTATACCTGAGCGCCCTTGTGTGTTTGGCAGCAGGATGTCATAAAGTTAATTCCGGCACTTTTTATTCAAATAGAAAGTTATGAAACTGTTGAAGAACGGTATCCTTCAGGATACCAAACACACCAAAAGTAAGAGTGACGGTCACACTCTGATCTGTATCAGGAGTCTACCTTTTCTCCTTGTAGCCTCAGAATCAAGTAAACAAGATGGATGAACTTTTTCCACAGGTCCTGAAACAAGAACAGCAGATTAAATACACTAGCAGGTTGTAAAACACGAAACTTGTTGAACAAAAAAGGCGACAGATCTGTATATTATGCATGCCACCTTTACTGTGGTTCTATAGACTTCAAAATAAGTAGTAAATCAGGTGTAGATTAGCAAAAAAAAAAGGCTTTAAAGCAATAAATAAAAACTAGGATTCACTTTATGTCAGTATTTCAAGGATCTAAATCATAAAGCAAATTTAAGTAAAACCTCATACTTCGGTTCTTCTAGTGGGGGATAATTGAAAACAACAATCAAAGCGCCAACCATCTTTCACAAAAGAAGCCTTAACCCAGTGAGATTTTCTATTTTACAGAAATTTTAGAGAAATATCAAAGGCCAAATTGAAAAATAATCTGTACCCATCTCATCTATAAATAAGAGAAGAATTCTCCATCCAAAAAAATCTTTGACTATTGTCTTAGTTCTGTCTTTGATAAACTAAGTGGCAATTTCTTACTCTTTTTCCATACGTGCTAGGAGGATGCCCCTGGGAGCTTCGTATTATTCTAAGAGTCATGGTGATTCAGTGAACAGTAAAGTGACTCCAAAGGTGTCAAATGGGAGTTTTTGTTAGTAATGACTGAAGGTCATAAAACAATTGATTTAAAGCTACAAGTTTTTCTTCGGTGGAGCCAGTTAATATTCCCAGGGCTACATGTCTGCTGAGCAAGGCAAACTTCTGTGACCTTGACCCACAGAGACTGCAAAACACTAGTGTTGGTGTTTTGGTTTTGTTTTTTTATTAAGCTAAAATATCTTAGTCCATGGTCCTCCTCTATTAGTAAGATGCACTTTAAAATCTGTTGCTATTTCTTATAACAGAGAAAGTTCTATATTTTTGTTCCACTAGTATTTTGGAACCAGGTATCAGACTCAGCCTTGCATACACTATAACACAGATGCTTCGGCTGCTCAAAATGGTTTTTGTATATAAAGGAAGTCCTTTACTCGGTATCACAAAAAGAGTAATTCAAACCAGAAGTGGGCAAAGCAATGGTGCAGTGTGAGGGTCTACAAATGGTTTCACTTAAGGCTGAAAGTTTATTTACTCGGAAGTCCATGCCATTGAAGTACCCCATGGTCACATGGAAAGAGAGGTCTATAGTTGTGAACACAGCGATCTTGAGAACACGGCCTCAAGTTTTAAAATGTCTAAGAAATTGTTAAGCAAACAAAGATTTAGGGTGAGACAGAACACGTTTCTAACACTGTGATACCTGTTTAAGTAATCACTTCATTTTTAAAGTGTTTGTGACTTGTTGGAGTTTTTTTGTTTTGTTTTTGTTTGTTTGTGGTTTGGGGTTTTTTTTAAGATTAATCCTTTAATCTTAATGTTCACTATCCTTTAATCTTGATGTTCACTATGAATGTATGTGAATGTTTTCATATATTACTGAAAGAGTTATTTTCTTCTATTATTCCCATTTCAACATCTGGAAGACAACCGAACCTCCAAAACCAATCTCCACTCCTAATACGTATCCTAGGTTGTAGCAACATTCATTATACAGGCTTAGCCAGGGAGAATTCCAGTTTAGTTTAGCCAGAAATGTACCAAAACCACCAATTCATTTGTTTGAATACCATTCTTTTTTTCCAATGCTCCAAATGAAGCTGTAATGGAAATCCAGATCCTCTGAGTATTTTAAAAAAACGTATTTACACAAGTAAACAATATTTACAACAAGTAAGAACGATCCTTGAATGAGTGCCAAGCTGAACATCCAAATCAAATGAAGCAGTAGTCACCCTAACCATGTCCAAAACCACCCCCATAACTGCTTTTTATGACGGCAGGATTTCATCCATTTTTCCACTTAAATCAAATTTTGCATTTTAATTCTCAAACAGGCTTTTGGAGGAAAAGAATAAAGGAAAGCAAATAGAAAAATAAATCTTCCCACTTTTCTCCTCCACACAAATAAAAATTTGAAGCCTAACACAGACCACTTCATCAATTCCAAATTATCTCAATTGAAAACGATGCTGCAAGCCATAGTAATGATGGTAAAAGAATGAACATTGTTCTTTGCTCCAGTCACCTGTCTCGCAGAAGTTAGTACTACTATTGTTTGGTACAATTTTATAGATCAATACCTTCTAATCCCAGTGGTTTCTGTAATATATATCCTAATTGTTGACTGGAAGATTCCATTACTTTACTCTCTTCCTTTGAGGAACAGAGTGCTGTAACGTGGGTCAAAAGGCTGAAGTACTGCAACGACAAAAATAATCATTAAAACATCCATTCGAAGATCGTGTTAAAACCTCAGCCATTGTAAAACAGCATAAATACAAATGTACTAATCATAGGAGGTTCCTATTTCTACTATTTCTGTGATTACAGTATGATTACAGTATGGTAAGGGCAGCAACTCTCAAGAAAGTAAGTAGTGACAAGCATATTGGTTACATCTAGACTTACTGGTTTCTAACAACTAATATCTCTTCAAAGGAGAACAGATTGTCTAAATTTTATTATCAATTTTTTCCAAGGGTATCATTGCCTTGTCATTTATGTAGTTCCGTATCTATGATCACAGATCACTTCTTTAATGCCTTGTTATCTCTGTATGTAAAAATAATTGTATGAAGACTGACATTTGCATCCGTTATCAAAGGTAATACAGAGATATCTTAAAGTCAAGCAACCCCAAATAGTGCAATTAGGATTTTTTTATATTTTTTATTTTTTTAATCTTTTCCCTCAGTTTATTTCTTTTTATTATTACTCAAAAGCAGATGCAGGATTCTGCTCATCCCACCTATTGGTCCGATCATGCTCAATATCCAATTTTATAAGCTTAGTCATTTTCAAAAGCGCAACTAACATTTTTAGCATGGATTTTGAGGTTATATGAAATGCTGCCAGTTCATAAAAGGATCTGAGGCCTAAGAAGATTCAGATCTTGCTCTAAAATCGATTTGGAGGGGTACCTGCCATGCAAATTTTGCAAAAGCTTCAGAGCCGGTGAAGAAGAGAGCATTGAAAAGCATCCACTGTTTCACACACAAGGGAGTTGTTTGGAACAGCCCCTTGGGATGTGTCAGACGCTGCTGCAACAGGAGATTACACGGATAACCCGGTCTAGCGAGGAAAGCCCCACCAAGATAACAGATTGCTGAGTAAGCATTTAACACGACACCAAGTTCTCAAGTTACGTTTTCAGTAGCGTTAGACCGATGCCCCAATGGCAGCAACTAATGGGCATTATCAACATAAATATAATATTCTGTTGAAATACAAGGAATCTACAGAAAGTTTTGATCTTTTTTTACGCTGAAGTGCAAGACTGTCCAACCAAAAGACTGCAAAAGTGGAAGTTAGCAGAATAATTCCAGATTACGTATTTGCCAGAAACAATGCTTGTCTCCACCATCGTTTCTTGCATTTCAAGGAAGTGGCAGGATATAAAGAATTAAAGCCCAATGATAGCTGTAGAAATAATTTAATATTTTTATCTGCAAAAGCTGTATTCAAACTTGATGCCTCAGCTGCTGAAAAAAAGATTCAGCTGTTTTGAAGCATTTCATTCTATATAAGCAAAAGCATACATATCTATTCAAGCCACTGAGAAAAGATAGCCAAAAATCGGTTTTTCATACTTCATTATGTGTCTGCAACTAGAAATCCTTTCCACAGAGGTACATACACTATACATATTTATATATTTTCCCTTGAGTGAAAGAGATCTTTTTACATTCAAAAAATACACTAATGGAATTGGATACAATTTTGCAGTCTTTAGTTTCTTTTTATCACTATCCACAATGATGTTTCGACATACGCTCCAGACGAGGAGACTTGCCCACTGCCACCCTTTTTCGTTAAATTAACAAGAAACAGGTAAGAATTCTTTCCATCCTCAGTGTGTGGTAAGTAATGAGCACGAAGGAGATTTCCCCCTCCACACACACTATCTATTGGATAGCGTTATCTGCAGAACACAAAGATTTACCCTTAAATCAGCATTAGGTGTACATCATTTATGAGGTTTAAAGTACACGGCGCATAAGTATCCGTAGCACACGAGGAATCTGTTCTATAACCCTAGAATTCAGGTGAAAGTGCTAGCTTTTTACTGCTTTCTTATTAGGATAAGAATGCGGGGTTTAAGCCATGCTTTCAAATCCATTTTAAGTTTTTATTTTAAAGAATTAAACCTACACCGATACCATAATTTCTAAGTTGGGAGGAGGAACAAGCAGAGCAGAAGTCTCCTCCTCTCCAATCTTTTCTCACACTCTACATACATACCATCTTTTTCCCATCTTTGTAAAGAAAGAGCAGTACCTGGATGCAGCTACCTTCTGGTAAGATACCGGTAAATAGAGTATCTCCAGAATAATATCAATACTCCAACTTAGTCATTCACTGCTTAATATCCCTTTTTATCTACCTCCTTTTAACAGATATCAAAATTAGTCTGTTTTCCCATCACCACCCACCCCCTCTCCCCCTTTGATATCTTATATTTTGGTATCTTCGGCACCCCAGAATGGCTATGGCAATGTCTCACTTCTGACGTAGTATCGTGAAACTTCCCAACAGTTTCCCTGCCGTTCAGGCGGTGGGGGGGGCAGACTGCTGGGATGCGTATGTTTGTTTCCAGCTTAGACACCACCTGAATTGCTGAAAACACCTATTTCTCCAGATGGATCCTTGCAAATATTCACGAGAACAAAGATTCTGTTACCTGTCTGAATATTATTCTACAGAAACGGCTCAAGCTACTTAAGGATCATTTCATTCCCTAGAACATGGAATGATTTAAGGCAGATGAAATGAATTCCATACAGCTTCTTCCAAGGTTTTTTCACCTTCCTCTGGTAGCAACCATTCCTGTCAACAGTACCTTGTGCTACAGGTTTAAGCCAGTGCAACAAAAACTTCATGTTCCTGTAACGACTAAATGCTGTCAGGAAAGGGTTTCCATTAAAGTTCTGGTTTAACATGTGATATAATCATCAAGCTTAAGCAGGAAAGAAAGACATGATGTCCCTACAGTAGAGTGAACGTGTTTCTACTATAATATTTAACTCTGACTGCAGTATCAACTTCTGTACATCACCTATTGGGTGGAAATGGATTAAACCTTTCAGGTTACATTTTATAAGCCAGTGATGGGGGATTCATCTCGTTCAACAGGAATGTATATTCCTTAAACACTTAGTTCTGGTATACATGTCCTGTATTTCTTCCTAGCGATTTCAGAAGCTATTTAAATTTTGTCAGTCTAGGTACGTATAAAACAGGCAATACCACATACTATCACATTAAAACAGATAGAAATGCAAGTTTTTCTGTGTCCATTTGAAGAACTGATTACTATTTCCTTAAAACAGATTCTACTTTTAGTTTTTACAGCAGTTTAATTCTTTTTGCTTCCAGGAACAGATAACAATCTTCCTTTGAGCCAAAAATGCTCCAGCTCCAGAGTAGAAATTAGGGAAAGAACTAGGATGTTTGAAACAGGGACAGAGAGAGGTATGAGTAAAGGAAAAATATTAAATTAAATATCTGCTTTCATAAGCTTTCCCAATTCAGATACAGCACATCTGTGTATACTGAACAGCAGATAGTTGTTTTACAAGTAAATAAAAAAGCAACTGCAGAGAAGTCTCTATTCACTATCTATACACTTAAGGAGCGTATTTTTTTCATGCATCATTCATGTATGAATGCATAGATTTCAAAGAAAGCAGTGTTCGAGACTGATTTTTCACCAAATTAAATAGCCCAGGCTGCACTGATTGCAAAGTTAGAGATGCTTAATAATGAAGGAAGCAGAAGAGAAGGAGCAAGAAGCAACGCTGCCGTGAGTTCTGACCCCCCTTCGCCCCATTGTCATCTAGGTACCATGGTTACAGATTCATTTCCGAAGCCTTACCATTTGCATTAAGCCAAATAACCTTATTCCTCAACTCAGGCTGAAACAAAGAAAGCTATGAAACTAGACTTTCTAAAGCAGGTCAGGATGGACTGCTAACAATCACAGCAATTTGGTAACCCTCATACATACCAGCAGCTAAATAAGAGTCTAATTTTCAAAGCATATCGCTCTCATTTACGTTCAGATTTTCACCACGAGGTTAGCGCAGCCAACATGCTGTCCCCTTTTGAAATTCAAAAGGCATCAGATTAGACTCGTCCAGCTCACTTAAAGAAAATCCACTGCAGATTATAGGTATTAAGCCTTTCTAAAATGTGTAGTCCCTTGGCAAACCTTAGCTCCCTTTCTTGGAAGGAAGAAGAAAACAACCCAAAACCAACAAAAAAGCCACAGTGCCTATTTTCAGAGAAGCATACGCCAGGAACTCGTGTACTCTCCGTAGAACAGAGGGGTAGATCTGCAGCGGGGCTGGTGGACTCTGCCAGTCACTAATAAGTAGTAAGAACACAATAGCTGTGTGGTGTATTTTGGCACAGAAAATAAGAATTAATCATCAACTGGTAGGTTTCGGCAGAGCAGCTCAAAGGTTCAGCTATTTACTTAACACAGTTGTTAGATTTGCATCCTGGCTGAGCTTCACCCCATCCTGAAAATATTCCTTCACAAAAAAAGCTGTAAGTGAAGCAGTAGTAAAATTGATTTTATTTCTCCATTTTCAAGAAAGACATTCCCTCTTTGCACATTGAGCACACATTTCATTACGCTGCAGCAGGAGGAAGAAACTTCCTCAACAGACAATCTAATGCCACCCAGAACACAGCTGCTTTTCAGTCTTGTCAGTTCAATTTTTCCGCACATTTTTTCTTTTCTCCTCCACATTTCAGAAAATCTCGCTTTTTTTTTTCCCCCCTTTGTTTGCTGTCACAGGCTAGTCTGAAACAAACACATGACTGCAAAGTCATTCAGACACGATGAGGATGGCTTACATCAGGTGAACAAAGTCTATTACTGTGGTTATTGTCACTCCAGGTCCCCTGGTTCGCCAAGCAATTCTGAGGTACAACGTCACAGCTCCTACTTCTGTAGTCATTCCCATCAACAAAACCACAGAAACACCTGAAAAGCAGCATCGAGTACTGAGAATATGACAACTATAGGGTACTAGTAAATGGCCACAGTTTGTCTACCACTTACAGCGCTAGGTAATTTGTCTTCCACCCCAGTACCAAACCACGTTTTATAAAGAGCCATAGCAGCTACTGAAAAATATGTTAAAGGGTTATATTATAGTGATATTACAGAGACTGTATCCCATCATAAACCCCGTTTCCCTGTCCTTTCATAGAAGGTGTTTTGATGCTCTCTAGCTGAGAAGATAGCAAAGCCAGTGATAAGACACATCATTTGGTGAAAATGTGGTGGCCTGAAAGAAATTTGCAGGGAGAAGTTAGAAGGATGTTCTGCTGCAGCTCCGTCTCCAGCTGAAAGGGAAAGGCGTTAGGTTTTGCCATTAGATGGGATTGAGCAAATATGTGCTCGGCTTTTTAAGTGCTGCAATTTGTCTGACAGTGGGTAAATCTGCTTCTTACCCAGCTTCCACTCTCCTACTCAGCAAATGAGGACTAAACCTACTCATTTCCCACAAGGAAATTGTGACGATAAATCGACAAAATATGAGCATTCATACATGATAATAATAAGAATATGTAAGTGGATGGAAAAATTCACAATTTGGGTAAAATACACCAGCTGGCAGCATACTAGCCTTATCTTATCTACATAGCATGTGGAGACAAAACACGCCAGAATTTTTGACATTTCTCTACTCCTTTCCATAGAAGCTATCAATCAATATTGACAAGTAAGATATTGAGAAATTCCACACACACCTATTTCTTCAGCTTGCACAAGTCATACGCATTGATTTCCCTCATGATTCACCGAAGTATTGTTTGTTTCATCAAATACAGCAGAGATTTCAGAGGGAACTCTACAAAACACATTGCTAAGATAATACGCAGTAAAAGTAAGGATTAATAAACACAGGAGAGATATGAGGTAAGATAAGTAAATAATAGCACAAGGAAAAGGGGGAAAACTCTACCGTGGTACACAGGAACTGCTATTTGATGCAATGTCATATTTATTCTTCAGCATTTCTAAGACGTACTTGCCACTCCAATGTGTTTGAAATAGCAAATATAACAATACATATCTAAAACCTTCGCACAATATTAAAATTGAAGGATGGCATGACGTAACTTTATTCTTTCCGCCAAACACATTACTTGTCTTCCATACAGAGAATATTTACAGATCTGACCCTTACAAGACAGCTGGCGCACTCGTCGTGCAAAACTAGACAATGAGAAGAAACGCTGGTTTTGACAAGTGACATAAATGAGATTTATTTGTCTGAAGAGTGGTACATCATAAGGATTACTATCTGTGAACAGGTTTTTGTTAAATATAGAAAATAATATCAAACCACAATTTCACAGAAAGAGGGATTACAAGTTTAGGTTAAGATATCCTTATATTCTGCCCTAGCTATAAATTAATAAATGAGAAAGAAACAGGAAAGTGTCTGCACTATAATTTCTCTAAACACAAAGAATACATTAAAACGTCAAAAGTAACTCCACAGCAAGTCTCCTGGGCAGAAATGCGTTATACATAGCATAACAAGCAGAATTCCAACTGTTCTATTACATTAAGACTGAATTCTAGAGATCCTCGAGATTTAGCTGAGATCACATATATTTTCACGCATAGATATTTTAACTGAAGATTAGCTTAATCTAAAATAAGTCTTTCCTGAAGGTTACAGAAGTTTTGGCAGCATCCTTTCTCCCCCTGCCCCGTTTTTTTTTTTCCTCTTCTTCCTTTCAGATTCCAGAATCAGAAACATAAATGACAAAATATCACAAAGGAACCTGGTTTTAGTATTTCTGGTCAAACTGAGAAAGACTTACTTTCTGGATTTCTAATTTAGATTGATAAACTTAAAATTGGGGAGCACTTTTAAACATTGTAGCCCAGGTAATAAGATAACATAGCAAGCATGCCACTTCCAAGGACATCGTTCTTAACCAAAAATTAGCCCTACCACGACAACAGAAAAGCCAATCGAATTTAAAACTTTTGACAAAAAAAAATAATTGTCTTCCCCCCTCCCCACCCCAAGTGCAAGACAAACAGGTAGAATAAATGTGTCTGCGCTGTTGTAGAAGGGCTGCAAACACGGGGAAGCAAATTCATATGAGGCTAACACTAAGAATATACGTGTATACACATAGACATATTCTTGTATGTATATATAGTACAGTTCAAGTACTGGGATTTGCAAACTGGCTTTAAGGAATCTCATTCTGATGCCAGAGAAGTCCACCCACAGCAGGTTCCTGTTTACTTTTCCACACAAGATAGAGATACCCTAATTACCTTGTTTAAAAGCTACCCGGAAAATCTCTGCACTATACCACAGCCTGCAGATTCGATGCGGCCGTGTGCTCTAAGGCAGTATGACTGGTGACCGCACTTGGGCCAAGAAAAGAGTCTCTCATTTTGCCAGTTTTGTAGTCCAGCACCTGCATCCCTGAGGCCACGGCCTTCATGCAAAGGGGGAGAAGAAGTAACCCCTCCTGCCCACATATCTGGTGGTTTCGTTTGGTTGGTTGGTTGGTTTGTTCAGAGGTTTTCTGTTTGGGTTGTTTTTTTTCTTTGGTTTGGGGAAGTGGCAGTTGTTGGTTTGTTGTTCTTTTTAAATATATCACTGAAGCTCAAAACTTTTCTCCCAGAAAAAAAGAAAAGGCTTTGTTTCACCAAGTAGGTTCTAGTTTTCTGTATCAGGTGCTTGCTTATAAGTTGTCAAAACAAAGCCATCAAGCTAAACACACTCCTTGAAATAATGGAATTTTGCCACTGCTAAATTTGTCCCATTGTGTTTAAACACAGTCCATAACAAAGTGGATTCTTCTTCAGGTATAGTAAGGTCCCAAGCCATATGCTAAATGCCACTTCTGTACCTCAAACAGAAGTCCTTACAAGCCATTAACCAAATATGCATCATCATCCACATTGATAGAAATCAGAAAGCTTTCACGGCCCAGAAAATTCTGACAGCAAAAGTAAGTGTGAAAGGAATTCTAAGCAGGAGACAAATGATAGAGTTAACATCCCTGCATTTCTGGAAGAATTCAGAAAGCACAATATTAAAACAGTCTCTGTTATCCACCATACCTACAGCAAAAACGCATCATCTTTTCCGCTAAAGTAGTCTACTACCACGCTGCAGAGTTCACCTTCAATCATGGGGAAAAGGAAGGACACTGCTGGACCTCAGCCTGAGATCTCAAAAGTCAGAATCGCTTTTGGCTACCTGCTGGAGCACGTAACAGCGGTGTGGCTACAGCCAAGGGTATACGCACAGTCAGCCTCATTCTTCCACCTCAAAGTCTCGAAAGGAGCAGGGCTCCCTCTACGCTCATATCAATCTAAATGAAAAACAGTTACTTTCAACATCTGATTATAGCCCAAACAGTGTTTCTAAGACAGCAAAGAGCTTAAGAACTAGAAACATGGATTCTCAACATTCTCCCTACGACCTCCCCAGTATAACAACATCAAAGACGATCCCCTTTTCCTCAAGTCTCAGACTGAGTCCTTCACACACCTTTATCTGAGAGGTGGAAAAGATATCAGTATTTCTCATATTCCTTAAAAAATAATTACCAAAACCAACAAAGAAAATAGCTGACCTTGAAAATACATCCAGGGAAAAAAAACAAGCATTTAAGTCAGGTTCTCACATTTAATAAGTTAAGTGAATTCGCTATATTCCTGTCACTTCCAACAACAGACATACACCAGATCAATACCCATACCTTCATTAAGCAACATCCACCTACCAGAAATGAGCACGCTATTTTTATCCTGCTATAAAACACAGAGGTGGCATTCTTCTGAAGCCAATGATTTACAGATTGCTTTGCAAGACCAGTGTAGTAAGACTGCCAATGAACCACACTTTTAGAAAAAATGACCACCAGCCATTTCTGTGCCACTAAAATAATCTAAATTCTGCCTTTTACAGCCCTGTTGTTTGTATATCCATTTAATGAGTTGCCGTAGTAGTAATATTATTATTGTTATTAAAGTGCATCTTGTTGGGTTCATGGCCCTGTTCTCAGCTAGAAAGCATTCTACTTCAATCAAATTATTCAATGTCTTGCATCTTTGTCGCATTTCACATGTGGACAGAAAGGAATTCACTGTCATAGAAAAAAAGGAAAGTTTTGGGTTACATCAAGCTTCTTCTAAGGAGTCAAATTTTTGTCATTCAGACAATAATTTTTTTTCACTGAGCAGAGATTAAAGCATCCAACTGTTCAATAGTAACATTAAATAACATTCAGAAAACTCTCCGTTTAGCTAAAAGCAGGCAAGTGTCATTAGACAGGGTAATCTGGACTGCAGATCTTAGTTACTGATGCCAATGACTGACTTCATGCAAGCACTCCCTTCTACAAATACTTTTCCAGTTGGATTATTTAGGTGTCTGAGGCCACAAAAGCACCCAGGCAGCTGCCAGAATCAGACCCTGAGCCTGTTTAACACTATGTGCACTCACCAAGCACTCAGTACAGTGGGACTCATTTCTGAAGAAGGTCTCTTCAGCACAGGACAGAAAAATAACATGTACACAACCGTTTCATTAGATGTGCCAAAACCAAGTAGCCCAAGGAAATACAAAAGTGGTCAGGAAAACACCAGCTTCAGTATAGTCTTACCAAGTTAATTTCCCCTTCAAAAATTTGTTCCTCTTAACTTTTTAATGGGACTGATTTAGGGCAGCAATTTTCACGTATTCCATCAAAACATACATAGTCAACTGGACAGGCAAATGCACCTCAATCTTGTTACCTCTTTGGCACCACAGAATGCAACTGCTGGAATATGGTTAAGAGTCATCATTGTCTCAAAGCTGCACCAAAACCAACTTTAGGTAATACAGGAAAGATTCTTCATTTCAAAAACACAAACTTCCTTTAATTTGATAGGCATCTGATTCACGCATATGATTTTACACAATGCTGAGAAGTTAGCTGCATACTGTCCTGAAAATCAAAAGCTAATAATGAACGCAATCTTAAAAGCGATGGCTGTGTATTTTCCTCTTTTTAACAACACTATAAAATAAGAAAAGATGACATGGTGTGTTAACATAATTGAACCCATCAATTCATATTTGTTTACAATTAGGCTTGAAGACGCGCTGAAGTCGTCTTAAACTATCACCATGACACGATGCAAAGAAGGCGGCATCACCACACGACAAGGAACAAAAAGCAGCAGCTGTCCACCTCGGCGGCAAGTACTGTCCTCACTGACTTCAGCACCAACGCGTGAACCGGAGATACGGTGCTCCTGTACAAACTTTTTAAAAAAATAAATCCTCATGATGGAAAACTTTCTGCCCTGCAAGGCTGATGCTTTGCTTTAGCTAAGCAATTTCACACAGTGGGATATCAGAACCTGCTTTTTGCGAACACAACTAGCCCTGCAAATCTACTCTGTCTGGGTCCAACCAATAAATTAACCACATGTTTACAAGAAATACTAACTGCCAGAGACAGAACTGCCTTCTGCTGAAGGAGATTAAAGCATAATCTCTTTCCAGTAGATGGCATATTGATAGCACTGTATCTTTTTTTTAAACTTCCATCATGTGCTGTTGAAAAATTACTCTATGTTCTACACAGCCAGTTAAAAATCAAGTGACTGAAAGCAAATGCAGAACAGAGTAGTCCGGGACTTTTACAAATCTCCAACCCTACAGCAGAGTTTCAGTCTCCTTTTTAACAGGATGACCAATCTGGTACCAAAAGCAAAACTTTGCAACATATGCTGTACTTCGGTGGATTTTTAACTGGAATTTCTCTCACTTTGATCATCTTCGTCCCTCAATTACATAAATCATCACATGCCACAAAACTATACTCTTATGGAAATATATCCAAATCCTCAAAGTCATACTGCTCATAATCAATATTCATATGTCAACTTCAACTTCTTCATATTCTTTCCAACTATTTTTTGAAAGGTTGGGAGGGACTTGAATTTTTTATTTTTTTTTTTTACAATTATCAAGAATGACCTACAGTTCTTTTTTCATACGGTTAGTATTTTCTTAAGAAGATGAGGACCTGGCTTTTAGGGCTTTACGCTAGATACCCTTCCCAGTTTAGTGCCCTGAAGGTTCAATTAGTTTGTAAGACACTTCATAAAAACAATAAAATATGAAAATTTTGAATAGTTTAGAATAGTTTTCCACATCTCTTTTCACTACATCTGCACATGTAGTACTCACGCAAGATACAAACCTGAATCTGCAATAGCTGTCTTGGTGCTTCCTCCTCCTTTTAACTCTGGCATAATTTAGCAAACGATGTTTCACTCTTAAATGAGTGTAAAATTATTAAGCCGAATTGACAAGAAGTTTCACACTTGACTGATAGTGAATGTTTCCTTAGACCACTTATTAAACTGGAAAGGATAATCACAATATATTGAATCACAATATATTACAATTTTCCTCCAGGTGTTATATTTCAAAGAGCATCAGAGTGGTTTGTATGGACTGGAACCGTAGAGTCCTAAAATCAGAAGTGTCAAAAAAAAAAAAAAGTACGTACCTCTCCTTCAGCAATAACAACCATCTCCAAAGGAGTGAAGTAATTGAAGCATTTTGACATTCCCGATTTCTCCCTGCATCCAGGTCTTTTCCCACTCAGAGATTTTCACAGTTATCACTTGCGTGTGTTTGAGCATGTACACAGACGCACTCCTGCTGTACCTGACTTTGAGTACTTAGCAGGCACCCACTTTTTTCTTCCTTTTTTTTTTTCTTGTAAAGTCTCAGTGAACAATTAAGGCTTAAAACACGCAGTGCTTCTGCAAAAAGCTGCTTCAATGCCAATTCTACAGGAAGAGACCAAGAATATGGCAAAAGAGACATTTCCCTGACAAACGTGCATGCGTGTATCCTGTGATAACACGCTTTATAGACTTACAAGTTTACAAGGTACTCACTACTAACACAACGCAGAAATGCCATAGACAAAATTTGGGCTTGATTTTCCTATAAGGAACTAGAAGTTAAGAAACCTCAACTGAGAGCAGCGTCATTATAACAGATCTGCTCTGTACCCAGCATTAACTTTCTATCTGTGTACGTCAGGACAACGGGATAGAGTGTCTCAGCTTTACCTTTTCTCTGCTGAACATATTATGTCTACAGCATGGAGAATATACTATCTCTGAGCACCTGAGCACTACACATTATCTTATCAGAACACTGCATGGTCAGAACAGGTTTTATTTTTAAGCTGCAATAGATTTTGTTCATATTTTCCTCAGTGATTTATTATACTTGCACAGAAAGGAATGCTTCTATATTGCAGCAACTTTTTAACACGTTTCCTGGCATTGAGATAACACTGCAACCTCTCACCTGCATTTCACAGTTAAAAAAAAGGTAAGCCCTAGGTCTATGTTCAGATACAGAAACCTAAACTGAGATGAGATTTTTTTAAGTGTTTATTTTTTCGTGCTCTATAAGCAAAAACGTTACCATGCTCTCAGTTTTCAGCTGTTTGGCTTCCTTATTTCCAATGAAATTATTATTATACATAAAGCTTGTATTTGTTACCGTCTTGCTATATCACACGAGCTGTAGGCCAACTTATACAGAAGCAGCTCTTTAACATCATAAGAAAAGCTTAGAAAGACCAAGAGAAGACTCAGTATCTCCCAGAGGATCGGGAGGGGGAGGGGGAGAGATAAGAATCAGAGAAGATATCTGCTCTAAACTTACTACCCTAGTAAAAGCTGAAATCTGTATTATTCCTCTTGAGAGCTCTGAATCTAAAAGAGCAAACAGCAAACAAAACGGGAGAACTCTAAGCAAAATAGCTCTCGGTACTCACCTAGCGCTGAAGACCAGCGCAGGAAAGAGAGGCAGCAAGTAATAAGCGGAGATGAATTTCATACTGGAGCTCCTCGGTGTCGTTCCGTTCCTCACTACCCTCCTCGCATCGACTCTTTCCCCCCCTCTGCCTCCAGCAGCTCCGCCGCCTCGCCTGGGGAGCTGCCCGCCCTGCTGCGGGAGGGGGCTCGCTCCTCCAGAGCAGCCAGAGCGACAGACCCAGCAAGGGAAGGAGCTCGGAGTGGGATGTGAGCTCCGGGAGTGATGTCACGAGGCACGGCGAGCTGCCGCCGCCAGCCCACAGCCCGGCCGCCTGCGAGCCGCCGGCTCCAGCCGCGTCCCGGGGGATGCGCTGGTACCCGCCGCCGAGGGGGCGGCCGGGGCGGGGACGGGCACACGGCGCTTGGCTCTAAGGTTACAGCGCAACAGAGCCGAGAAATTCTTCCCGCAACGAAGAAAAAGAAAAAAAAAAAAAAAAAAAAAAAAAAGGAAAGCCCCAGTGAAAACATCCCCAGTATTTTGCAATTTTTGCAATTAGTGTCTTTACTTGAAGTGAATCTCGCCAAGACAGATGATACAGAGGCTTTGCTCCAAGTAGGCGCCAAGTTCCAGGTCAGCCTGCCACTACACCTGGAAAGGCAGCGCTTCTGCAGAGCAAGAATGCCCAAGTTACTATTTCAGTGGGATATTCGTTCACCCCAGTACCACCACATCAAGTGGAAGGTACGAGCAGAAATAGCTTCCAAAATGCTAGTTTGAAACATTGATGTAATCTCTAAAAGCTCTTCATCACCTGAAGCAACTGATAAGGCCTTCAGAGCAATGACGACTGTTTCACCTGCTTTCCATGGTTGGAAATTCACCTGATATTAATTTTGATTTAAATAAATCAGCATTGCTTAAAGATGTTTCCAGAATCTAAGTATTCCCTACCTTGATACAAGTGAAAGTTCATCTGATGGCAAATCATATGAAAGTATAACATTTAAACAAGAATCACCTTTCTACGCAATACAACAGCAAAAAAGACCCACCAAAATCCAACACTACAAAAAACCCACCAAACTTGTCTACTAGTGAATGAAGTGTGATTATTACAAGCAAGAGTTTTGGTCATCTATGTGCTTGTCTGGTCATATGAAAAGGCATCCAGAAACTAATTATACATCACATGCATAAAATAGAAGTTTCCAGCGTTTAAGCTGGTGTGTCATTTTATTCAGCTTTTTATTGAGGAGTAATTTTGGAGTCCATCAAAGCAAATAGAAATTCACTGTTTGAAATGAATGAAAAACTTTTTGAAATTAGTATTGACCATTAAGAACACATTCACATGGCATATGAATAGAATTAATAAATTAAATTATTTATTACATTCTTCAGTAACAAAATGGGAAAATGCTAAGGGGGTGGGAGGGAGAGAGAAAAGGAAAAAAAAAAGAAAAGGCAATTGATGTACCTAAAAGGTGATAAAATAATGTATTTCTGACTCCTCTTCCTTGTGTCCCAACTCTAATATTTTTTTCAGCACACCTAGCAGCAAGTTCTATTCAACCATATTAATTTAAATCAGCATTTATTGTTATTTTGATGCTACATACCAGCACGAAAGAAACAGTCATGTTACCATGGATACTTATGATCGAATAGTAAAAAGGTCATAAAAAGTGCAGTCAGCTTGTCATTTTCTCTTCCAGAAAAAGCCAACCTTCCCAGGCTAGCAGGCACCTCACAGTCATGTATCAGCAGCCAATACTTCTTCCATTTTCCTTTTATGTGCACACGTACAGGGTGGAATGAGCGGGGAAGACATCGGTGCATCAAGGGAGAAAATTATGCCTGATGATGCTGAGTGAGATTAAAAAAAACCTCATGAAGTTGTGCAACTTGAGGAATTATTTTTTAATTCTGTTACTGCTTCTGCATCTTTCTTTTGGGGGGTGGGTGTGGAATAGAGAGGCCTACTGCTAAGTCTTGGTTTCAACTCACAGGTTTTACCACACTTGTATGGGAGAACTTCTCCAACAAGTGGTTTAGTGGCTCCGGTACAGGCAGTCTGCAGTTATAATCGTGCTGTACCACACAGACATCGCGTTATCATTCTTTGCATTATTTCTCCATCCTGATCAGAATTGATTGAACAGTAAGGAAGCTTTTATGCTTCCCAACACTGCTGCTTTCGTCCTGCTCTGATGTGAACATCCTATAAAGACTGTCACTGCTCAGTTGCAGCCTACGAACACCTCCAGGGATCGGCGTAAGGGATTTCCCAGCTCAGGTCAGGACACGGGACTGGGGGCTCTCAGCCCACTTGGACAGTCAGGCCGTTAGGAGGTGGGAGCAGTGGCTAAACAGGGACTGGAAGCAATTGCAACCCTTAATGTTGAGATCATGCATGGATAAAATTGTATTACTGTGAAGAGAAACGCTCAGCAGTGAATGCAGGGAAGACAAAAGGAAACCCTGCATTTTTAGAGGCAAACTTATATAATTAAGGACTGGGCACTTAAACACTACTTTCGTCAGACTTAATTGTGCTCCAGTTGTTTCCCTGAAGACAGAAAAAGCGCCTTTTTTTCCTCCCCTTATGTTCAACTAACTGACCTAGATCTGGAGCTTTCTATTGTTTTGAAGAGTTTGAGGGGTTTCAGTTTGTTTTGGGTTTGGTTTTTTTTTTTTTAGCCAGTGTAATGTACAGCTTAAAAAAATAATAATATATTTGTACCAAAAAAAAATGGTAGAGAACTGTTTGTAGATTTTCTTAGACTGTATAGTCAATTTCTTTAGAGCTGCATACACTTAAAGCAAGATCAACTATTAATGTATAACAACTTTAAAGACCTTGCATAGAAGTATTCCATATAAACATATTAGACACGCGGAACTCTTAAGAAATACCATATTTTCACTATTTTAATTAAAGGCTATCAATTTCTTGGCTCAAATTTATTGACAGTCTTACTAAATAAATAATTACTGCTAGCTTAGCAAGCAGAAGTAAGGTGATTATATATGTTCTTTTACAAATAACCATACACAGAAAATATAAGTAAGAACAATTGTACTATTATCGCAAAATTCCAAGGCATTTCAAACACTAGTTGTCACACGGGTTCTTGCAAGTTTGGCTAAATACACTGAGAGCATAGGAATACCATTGCCTACTTTAGAGAGGAAAATGAATCAACTGTCTCCCTTTGCAAAACACAGCAGAAGTTTATGCTTGCCAGAGCAGAAAGACAACCACTAATGCCTGTATTTATGCGGTAACAGCTATATAGCAGGGGTCCTAATTTTATTTTCATTCTTGGGGAATAATGGTAATAAAAAAAGGAAACACAAAATGATGGCATATATTATATTCAGTTATTTTGAAAGCGTATGTGTTAGAGAGAAATTTCTATAAATATACTTAACGATGCAGACCATTAAAGGCATCTTGCTGTTGAACGCTAAAATTCTAAACGTTGAAGCCTTCACAAGACTTTGCGCAAAAGGCTTTCAGAAGAATAAGGGCACAACCCGTTGAAAAAAATATAACACATTTTATATCAGGGTGCCTTACAAATGCAATTGGTAACTTTTTCTTTGTGAAAAAAAACCTACAACTGAGGCAAAGCTACAGGTAGAGAACTGAACTATCCCAATTGCACGTCCAGTGCACTGTGAGGCAGACTACATTATGTTGTATCACTACTGCAGTGCAGACAATGCCAGCTTTTTAAATGTATTTATATATGTGTGTGCATATATATGTACATATACACATACAAATACACATGTATATATATATTTTTGTTGAACTGAAGCAGCAGTAATTTGATAATTTTTTCAGTCTGTACAACATACTGCATTTCTGTCTTAAAAAGACTAGCCAGACACACTGAGTTCCCAAGTAATAATATAATCTCTGAAATACAGTATGATAAATAGCATCTTAAATAATGGAGGAAGTACAAAACTAGACATCAGTACTCTCTTCTCAAGGATAATTGTTGTGAGCTAGTTAACGCGGCAGACCTCAGTGACGCAAGATGAGTGCCAGCAGAGTTCTGAGACAACCGTACCAGTTGAGAAGGGACAAGCGACTTACAGGAGACACTTCTTCAGCTCTTATTCACATTTCTCTCCCCCCTCAAAGAAAGATTTCACTTTAACTTTGAAAATAGATTCAGCGTTCCTTGCCCCATTTTTTCTCCTGCTTTTCCCATTCCATCTTCTCATTCCTCCCCCCCCAGTGGAGAATATCTCTGCCTTTGGAAACGCTCCTCAATTTAACTAAACTCTTAACAAATCTGTTAAGCGACCTAAAAGCAAAATGTTCTTACCAAAATAGGAAGACAAAGCATAAGTCTCAGTGTGAAGTATTTCAATATACCGGGGCTAATATTTGATATCCACATGTACAAACACAATCAGCACAAACATATACGTTGAATTAATTCATGCAGCTTATTACTGGTTTTGATTGAAACCAGACACATTAATGATACCACTTTGAGATAATAGATAGCACATAGCAGAAATATTCGGAATCACACAGCTAATCCAACTTCCACAGCATCTCAGAGGAAGTCTGCTATGCCGTCGTGTCAATTTTTGGAAGTATTAAAAAATAAATTTCTAGCAGTAAGTTTAAATACCATATCACACAAAAAACCACAGTGTTTTGTTATGTGATACGGTATTTAACAGAATACTAGCTCACAACACGTTGATACATCATCTTTGTTTGTATTCAGCTTAAAAAAAAAACAAAAAAAAAAAAAAACAAAAAACACAACAGAGAGAGAGGATAGAGCAAGGATAGAGCCTAACTAACTTCAGTACCAAGAAAAAAGGGAAAAGAAATCCTGGCTGTCACAGTGCTGGAATTATAGCTGAAATGTCAGAGTTGAGTAAAAGCTACCACAAAGGTCCCTTTGAAGGTCATTTAAACTTTGTAAGAGATTTTCAAGGTAACCCCTTTTAAATCTAAGAACCAGATTAAGAAGCAAGTTTATTAAAATAATAAAGAAGTAAGTTTAAGTAAATTTAACCTAATTGTTAATGCTGCTTTTAACAGGTTAGGCTTCCAATTCAAATTAACATCTGAATCATTAGCAAATACATGCAGCCCACATAGGTTTGCTGTTAAAGTACAGAGAAATGAGCAATTTCATGAGCACGCGATTACAGAAAAGAGTTTTATTTCATTCTGCAAATCACCTTTTCTTTTTCCTCTGTCCAAACTAGCAATGATTGTATATTTAATATTTAACATATCTGAACTGCCTACCTTCATTCTACACTGAAAGCCTACATTTTATATATTACAACTGCAGTAATTCTGGTAGTGACAACAAGACTTGATCCAACCACTACATACATGACAAGAAGCAGTTCCAGCATTTCAGAAAACAGAGGAACAAAACTAACGCAGTCAAGAAATTCTGGACTTCTCTATGTTGACCACAGAGTTAGCAGTGCTGAACCGCTTCATCCATGGATTTACATTTAAACTTGCGCGTGGAAGAGGAAAGGGAGAAGGAGAAGAAAACAGCACAAGGGAAATCCAGTCCTCTACCTGCTGTGTAAGTTGTGCAAGTAGAAGAATTAGGATCAGCCCTCAACATCTAGAAATGACCTGCAGTATGGTACTTGGTAGTAGGAAACTTGAAACAATATTATTATTTATTTTTTGGTGGAAGCTTCTGAAGCAGAAGCTGTTACAAATGTCTCTCCTTGTACATTTAAAAGAAGTCATCCCTGATAACTTGTAGAAGCTGTCATGTGGGGCGGTGTTTATTTAGCACTTCGAGTCCAAGGTTTCAGAGACCTCTTTTCCTTTCGTAGCTACAGGAGCTGAGACTTAAATCAAACATGCCACCAGGGTCACCAAGGTCACTGAAAAAAAGGAGCTAGAACATCTCCAGAAACAGTGTTTAGGTCAGCATTTGTTGACATTAAAACTCCTTTTTTTTTTAGCATCTCAGAGCTGAGGTTTGCTTATATCCAGATGACACCTCAGGGCAAATCTGCCTTCTCATACTGAAATTCAACTCTGTCAAAGTCAGCATTCATTCAAAACTGAAGGCAGAAAAAATACCAAGGTGGTTGAACAATCTATATACAGTTCCATTAAAGAATTATTTACTGTTTAACTCCGAAATAATTTCTTGTTTAACTTAATAAATACTGTGTTAAGTTGAATAAGTTTGACTTCTATAAAGCAAAATCTACTTGAAAATCCTTCATAACAAAATAAAAATCAAGTCTCAGAAAATATATTTTTTTTCCATTTCTGTGAGATTAATTGGTTAAGAAGCTGAAAAGGCTAGGCAACAGTATTTTACTAACATTTTTAACAATACAAGGAAAGAATAACAAATTTCAGTCACACCTGAACAGCCCTAGAAAGGTCAGGAATTGTTCTTATTGGTTTCACAGTGGATGGACTCATTCTAGATACCAGGTTCTCGACAGACTTCAGAGTATGCTAAAAATGGCTTTAAGGACTCGTTTTCATTTTAAATTACATTTTGTTTTTTTAAAATCAGTTTGGAGTTCAAGAGGACTTTTCTAGTGCTTTTTTGGTACATCAAATAAGGCTGAAGTTGTCTGATAACAATGTTTTTATTGTGGAAGAAAATTTTTTAAAGAATTGTCTCCTCTTAGTCAGAGTATAGCATATTTAGCACCAACTCTTTTAGCATCATTTCGTTAGAGCATCCCAAAACTTTCACTTAGAAACTGAGACACTGATTAAAGGTCCCTTGAAAAGCTGAACAAATGTTTTTCTTTAAAACATTTATGGTAATTTGAAGGCTTTACTCCCTGCTTCCTTGCCCCCTCTCCCCTCCTTAATTTAAAACAATAAAGGTAGGCTGATGCCTATGTTTAGATGTAGGGCAGATGATCTCTCCCAGTATATTTGGCTCCTAAATCACCACCAGTTTTAAGTACAAACAAACAAACAAACAAGAGCTATGTGTAGAAAGAAATTAAATCCAATTAAATCAATGGTAAAGCATTTGGTCTTCTACAGCTATAACCAGATTGAATGTGATCCAAGAAGGAATTATTACAAGTCATTAGGATATTTCAGTCTTGAACTTTACAAACATCCCAACCCAAATGATGCAAATATCAGAGCTGGTATACGTACTACTCACACTCCTATGCCCAAAGTACTTACGCATTCCTGATAAATCCATATATAATTTGATCACCATTTAGCTGTTGGGAACCTACTGTGTGAAATAATTTGAGACATTCAGGGGGGTAGAAGTGCGTGGAAGTCACACAGAGAAGCTGCTGTTGACAAGCCTCTCATAAGGAAGCTTGCATTAGACGTATTTCTGCCTGCATGTTAAATAACATCAGGAGTAGTCTCTCAAAAGTACAAATGGAGAGTCAGATAACATGCAGTATAATCACCAGTAGCGTAGAAGATACACACATAAACGCTACCTATACTGCATCATTCTGGAACTGCTATAGCTATTTATCATAGTCATACATAAGTTTTCCACTACTTTCTATACTTGGTTTGCTTTACTGTGTTGTTTCATAATATACAAGTTGTTATAGTGTTTTTATGTCCAAATAGAGGTTGCCGTAAGAGACTGCTAGCAAAGGAGAACGTTCCATGGTTTCTTTACAAAGCTACAAATAGAAAACATTGGTGCTCTTATTCACACCAGTGATATACATCCCTTTGCATAAAGAAGTCTGTATAGCTTCTCTTAATAAAGTAGGAGTGTAAGGCTTTAACTGATAATTAATTTCCTTGAAATAATGAGAATTTCCTAATATTTTGAACTGTTTTCTGTTATACCCTGTTAAAAATCTGATTTTTTTAAAAAGCTAGAAGTGCAGTTCTAATTCAAAATTTATTAGATATGACAGGCATTAGGATTATACTATCAAGATCATATCAAAATGTCATTAATACAGAATTAATGGGAACTCAGTGAAAATTGCTACATTATATCAACAGTAAGATTGTCACACTAATATTATGCTATAATTGCATAGTTAAAACATCTTGCAGATCTCTGCATTATAATGGAACAATTGTACTTCTTTTTAAAACATAAAGTAAGTGCAGTCTGAAGTAGTTATGTCAGACTACCATGTCACTGCATTTATTTTTCATGTTAATTGTACATACATTTTTGCACATGTCTCATTAACAGCCTAAAGCATACAGTCCATATGGTAACGAGCAGAGTAAAGTATCAGTCAACCAGAGCGAACAAGTATGGCCAGGGCACTTGTCTTCTGTTTAACTGAAAAACTTCAGATATTAACTCATTGCTTTTGTCTCCTCATACCGTGCTGGGAATCGCAGTAGGAAAACAGCACCTGTACTTCTCCATAGCCATCTGTGATCCTATCTACGGCAGCAACTGAAACACACAGTAAAGATTTAAGCCGAGAGCTGAGATACTGAACTCCTGACAACCCTTATGACTCCACTAACTTCAGGAAAAAAACACTATATTTTCTCAATACATGGTCTAAAAAGGTTTCATAATACTTAAGAACTATCTCATATTTTCTTTACTGATCTGCAGTTTCAAATTAATGCCAGTATGGACATCAAATTAGACACCTAAGTGGCAAACACTAGCCATATTAAAAAGAGCAGTAGCAGTACAAAAAACTGAACATTCTTCATTAATATGTTAAGTTTGGTTTTTTTTTTTTCAAATTTCAAAAAACAGTAAGATTGTTTAAGAACCTTCCACCAGTGAAATTTTTCAACACCGTCAAAAAAAAAAAAAAAAAAAGGTTATTTCAAAGTGGGGGAGAGGGGAGGAAGGAGTGCGTAGTTTTAAAATTGTGTTGAATAACCACAAAATTTTCACATTTATTCCAGCATTCTTGCCTACCAAAAGTGGCAAAATCAAAAAAGTTACAGTAGCCCTAATTTGTTATTTACCTTACAAGAATTTTTTTTCTCCATTTTTAAACAAAAGCCAACCAACCAGGATTTCCAAGCAGTGGCATAACATAAGGTTTCTTGCTTTGTTCACCCTTTCGTGTCATTGCTAGTTTTCGTAGAACGCAGAATTTTATCATCGTTATAAGGAATCTGGTGAAGTATAGGGCGTGCAGTCTAGTATCAAACAGACGTTGATTCAATGAATTGAAATCATTAGAGCCCAAAGGTTAAAGCTGCAGTCCTGCAGCTCTTTATTTTTCCGGCTCACCTTGCCACTAAAGCAGTATGGGAGTTTTGAAAATGCTTCCAAAACGCGTTCCCCAATTTCTTTTCTTTAGATGGAGAAGAATGTAAAATTATGTTCACATAAATACAAAATGTGTTATAAATGAAAAGAATGATTTTAAAATAAGATTTAATAAGCCCGCTGTTAAGGTAGCTGACAAACCTAAGAGAGTGATGTGGATGAATATAATAAAAAAGGCAAAGAGAAGAGCCCTCTCCTGCCACATGGAGGTTGCTGCAGGACAGAAGGGAAACACATTCAGACATGCAAAAGGCGCCATCCCATGCACACTCATTTTGTGAAAATCTAAAGAAGCAAAGTAGGCAAGAAATCAAAAGCAGGAGTTCAGACATATTTTCCAGAAACCAGTTAGAATTCCTGTGGTTAAACGGATGCTGAACCGACTGCAACATAAATCCCAATATAACCAACTAGATAGATAGAGGTTTATTTTTTTCTTCTAGATAGATACACTTTCTTTCTACAGGAACGTTTTGCTTTATTACTTTCATTCATAAATGAGTTTTCACTCATTCATTAGCTGTCCTTTCAGATTAAGAGAAATATCTATCCAAATAGTCACGAGTGAATCACTGAACAGTAACACTTTATAGACCTTTTGTCCATTTCCATCCCTCCTCTCTAATCTAGTTTTCTACCAGCAGAAGTAAAAGGAAGAGGTACCAGTACTAAATGGCTGGAAAGCTCAATTGGAGAAACAAAAAATGACCCAAAGGACTGTCTGGCAGGGCACAGAGCTACAAGGCAAGCTCTATGCAGTCACCATGGGGCTGGCTGCATCGCTGTTTTCTTTCAAGAAATGTGGATTCTTGCAATGGGGAATACAACTAACAGCTATTCTTTTTGAATAACCACCGGCTAGAAGGTTGGAGAAGGGATATGATTTTTTGTCGTAGCAATGAACTGGGTGACAAAAAGCTCATGCAAAGAAGGTCGGCATTAAAGCGCAGCACGCAACATGGCAGCTACACACGTAACTATGCAGCTTTCAAATCCCATTCTTTAACCACAATAGGTTCTGTGGAGAAGTCATTTCTTTGAACTCTGCATGAGGTAGGATGATTTGGCCCTAAGTACACTGGCATTTCAATAAAAACCCGCTAGAAAAAGCGCTTTACAGTGTAATTCACCAGAAAAACTGAGTCTTCATTCTGGCCTAAACTGAGAAGAGCCAGCAAGTACCAATCATGATATAGAGCACTATACATTAAGGACACTTCAGACATTTACGTCACCTCTCTCTAAACCAGACCGAATGCATTCAGACAGAATTCCAAGGTGACAATACGTTGCTAAACCCACTGACAGTGAGCTTCCTAAAGGTCAGCTTAAAGACACATTTCAGCTTCTGCACATCTTAAATACATAATATACAATTATGAAATCATGCATTCAGAACCATCTGCTCCTATGTTTTCACCTGAATTTGTGGTTATAATCACCTTTTAACATCACCTTCACTAAAAATACTCGAAAAGAAACCAAGCACTTCTCTGACATTTGTAGCTCCGGCTTTCTGATGTTATATTCTGTGTCTTTTCTCTGAGAGCAGATAATTCTGAATTTAAGGCAGCATATTATTTCATATTTTTAAATAAGCTGCTGAGAGATTGGTAAAGCAGGAGGCATGCTTCAAATGGGGATCATTTTTCATAGCCAGGGTACCCAGCATAGGGCGGGGGCCTATATGAAGAGGACTGACTTGGGAAAATTAAAGAAAGCAGAAAAAAACCCAACTAATAGTAACAGATTATTTTTTATTTTTTAAAGATTTTATTCAAAAAGAGTAAGACAATGATCACATTGTCTGTAAACCTATTGTGACATATTTCTGCTCATCTTCTAGTCTTGGTTTCTGTCTATGCTGAAAGCTATAATGGAGTGTTTTGTTTTTTAAATAAAGCAGGAGTTAGGAAAGGAGGTGGCTGAGATTCTTGCAGAGTAAGACTGAAGTATCATGTTGCTGTAGCCTTAAAATTAAATAGTACAATCTTTGTATCCCTTCTCAAATACCAAACCTATTGCTAAATTGTCATCAATACTGAGTTTTATTTTGTGACTCTCAAAGGGTAAGTTTATTATCAAGATCTTGCAAATCAAAGTATGGAGCAATATATTAATATCTAATATCGTCCAATGAAGGGATAGGAAGTGATGAAAGTGTTTGTTTACCATTTCTGAACTATAAAAGAATTATCAGCATGTAATTCATACTGTACAGAGACTGTCTTGGCTGGTGATTTTTACCCATAACTGAACAGGCGTGACTGAAAGATTAACTCACTCAATTCATTATTTGAGCGTTTCTACTGAGATTTGTTATTAATCTAGGACAAACTGTGACATTTTAAATCTTCACCCTGGCTACCCTGTGAAATCTATAAAATTGCATCTTAGTTTATGAAGACTTTTTCATATATCCTTCAGATAATCACATCTCATTAGCTAGTGAAGGCTAATGTATAAAAGTGCTAATTTTTAAAAATCAGTATTTAAGCATGGAAAGTTCCATAAATGCTAGAAATAACTTTAGAAATCGGTATGTATCTACAAAATGCAAATTAATACTTCGTATTGTTCTTTAGTTTACTCATTCTTCTAAGAAACATCACAATTTATAGCATTCCACATTAAGCAGTGAAATCCTCTCCAATGAACTTTCCTGTATTTTCTTTGACCTTTACACTTTTGTACTAAATGACCTTTAATGTTTGACGGTTCAAGACTTTCCTATTGTAGTTCCTTAATTTGGGCTTGATTCTGTCACAGATTTTAACAGAAAGAAGAGGTTTTGCAGGTCACAAACCAGGCATATAATTATCTGCTTTTCCCTACCACCCCCAGCTGTCTGTCAACTGCCTGTCGCACAAAAACGTTAATTGCACAATCTGGTATAGCACTGTAAGTGACAAGGTGAAGCCCACCAAAAACTTAATTTGGCAACAAACTACAGGAGTGAGAACCATAATAGATAGGATTCAGGGCAGTTAGCTTCTGTTTCATTGTTTGCTGTCCTCCATGAAAGATGCCTACCTTTACCAAAATATTCCAAATATCACCATACTGACTTTTAAACTCTTCAAAGCCATCATGGACTTCTGCCCATTTGCATCCTTCCACACAAGGAACTACTCAGCCTGCTTCAGAATCGTTAATAGTACTGAACACAAAAGTCTTCAAACCGTATTTTTACAGTTACAGATTGTGTTCAATATGCAACACTATGCTATTGTTTCTCCCCAACAAAGGGGAAACCTTTAGAACCGTAATTTCAGCAGGTTTGACTGAGCCTCACCATAGAAATGCTCTGAGGCACGTAAGTATTAGATAGTTTAGGTAACCACAGTGGGTTTTATATAACAGGAGACAGAACTAGCGTACTCATTCCATTTTTCCATTCTATCTATTTAAATATACTCACACTAGGGATAATTACAATGTCTTAAAAAACAAAGCAGCTCAACCCTGCTATTATGCTATTCTACTTTAGAGAGGCACTTAATTCCACTCCAATAAAAAGTGACATTTTGTGCATTAAACTCACCATTTTTCTTATGAAGCAAGTGAGAAAAATAAACTAATGTAAAAATGCAATAAACTAAGCTCCGCTTGGTAGCTCTTTGATCTCCTGAGTAGTTTGAGTATGTGTAACTTCGAAGCCTAGCTACAGTGACAAGTGACCTAGTCCTTTGCAAAGAAGGTCATACCCAGAACACAGATGAACACTACTTAAAACGTGTTTGTAATTTAGGTTTGATATCCCTGCATACTTTTATCCAGCTTGAACGCCCTTTCTGAAATCACCTATCCACTTTGCTCAAGTTTCTGCAAATTGAGGTTTTCCAAATGCTATTTTCCCCATCATGTGCAGAAGAGTACCTGGTTGGACTTCAGGTACTCAACGCTGCATTTCAGCCTATGGCTCTTGCTAGAAGCAAGCAGGGCTGAGCAGTATCCAAAGTCTAATACCCGCTTTAGATGCTGCATACCTACGTGTTCTCTGCTTAGAAAAGCAGTACCACGCAGCATCCATTGAACCAGCAGCCCCCATCCCAAACAAAACAATTGGCAGGATTATGCCACATATCAGACTCACCAACAATTTTACCCCTATCTCTCTTGTAATAAGAGTGGATCAACTTTTCCAAAGATCAGAAGCTATCTAATTAAGAGGTGGGTAGGAGGGGAGCACAAAAGGCTTGAAGAAAGAGATACATTTTGAAGTAAGGTCTTAAAAAAACCAAAACCAACAAAACCATCTGTAGAGAAGCCCAGTGATCTCCATATGTAACCATTGTTAAATTATGTATGAAAACCTTGGCACTTTTTGCTTTAACTTAATTAAACTCTTTACAGCAATGCAGATTGCAGAAGTTAACATAACTTTATTTTGAACAAGGTGAAACTGCTTGTATTTTCCATACAGCCTTGCAGCATAGCTTCCAAATCCAACTGACATAGTACTGATGACAGAAGGTAAGTCTGTGGATGTGATACATGCATTTGTTTTTTTCCTCCTTCTTTAGACATTTTCTTTTTTGGACAGTTATTCTTCTCAGCCACGTACCAGCTATATGTCTTGTTGCTCACAAAGCAGCAGGTGGTGATGAATAAACACTGCTACGTAACTTCCTCGGGAGAGGCATAGCTCTGTACTAGCCAACTGCACAAAAATCTCATTGTAAATAGCATCTAAGTAAGCGACAGATGTTTTAGTGTAACTAGACTATCAGGGTAGCATACAGGTTGTGTGTGTCATCCCTCCCCAACCCCAATTTAGCTTTTTTTTAGGCTGTAATAACAGCCTAACGCAGCTCCATCAAATGTCACTGTAATTGCCTGCCAATTCTCTCCTCCTCTTCCATTCATTCTGTCCACGTGTGTCCTGTTCTAGCCCCCCCTTATCCCTTCCCCATCAGGCAAATAATTCCCAGGAAGACTTTTGTAAAGTACACATTTCCTTGATAGTCTTAGAAAATGTACAGAAAGCATTTGTTACTCGGTAAAAATGTAGAAAGTCCCCATTAGTGAGACTTTCTCATATATATATAAAAATATATTCTATATATAAGTCTAAAAGATCTAACGCTATGTATCATCTCTCCTTCAGCACCTTACAATGGTCAGAGATTAACACATGCAAGAGGAAAATAAAATTAAACCAATTATTCCAGGATTTTGCAGGCTTGAAACTGTAGCAGAGCATAATTTGTTGTAACAGAACTTAAAAACGTAGGTATCATTGCAGCATATATTGAGAAACATGCTTAACCTCAAATATGGACTAGTGCCAGAGGCAACACACTTCCTTCCAGAGCTTTGTCTTTCATACGTATTCTCAAAGCCAGAAACTAGAAGACAACGTTCCTAATACAGGAACATAAAAACATTGTTTAGGTAAGACTGGAATGGAATAATGTTTGGATAGCTGCTTGTTTAGATTATTTCAGAGGAATATTCAGAGGAATGCAGGATTCCTGGGCAGGTTAATTTCAGTTACCAGTTAATTTCCTTTCTGGGGTTTACTGTTCATGTCCAAGCAAAACAAACTTAAGAACCTGTATTTATTTTTCTTAACCTGTGCTAATAACAGCTACATTCATTCATGCTCAAACTTTCTTTTTTTTTCTAATCATTTCCTTAAAATCTGGCATTCTGCAGAAATCAGTTCCATTAAAAAAAAAAGTTGTGTAAGAAAAAAATCTCATTAAATGAGTATTAAAACTCATCTCAAATACATTAATTTTTTTTATCCTATGTCAAAGAGTAGCATAGGTGTACTCCCACTGTAATTCTTATAAAATTTTTTTTTTTTTCATTTGTATCCATTCCTTGTTTTCTGGGGGCATTGCTGAGCAGTCGAGATGATTACTGCTCTCTCACAGTAGCAGTAAGCCCTCTTCCTGTAGTTAGTTTCAGATCTACCAGTTATGAGTTTATAAAATTTTACCATGCAGATTTTGATCTCCATTTCTCAGCCCTAAATCTGCCAGACATCTGCTTCTGCTGAGTTCTTCTGGCACAACTTCGCTGTCTTTCTAAATGGACTATCAGCTACTGTGACGATTTTTCTACCACCCATTAATACACCTTCTTAAGTCATTAATAAATTTATCTTTCCACTTTAAGTCTTATGCCAAGAAAAGTTGGAAATGCTGTAACTAACTTTTTTTTCTTTGGTTTGGTTTCTTTGTTTTGTTTTGTTTTTTAAAGTCTTTTTCTCTTCACTTATTTTTGGTCCATAAAGGTTACCTACCACTCAGATAAAGTCAATTTCCCCCTCCCTGCCCCTTTAAAGCCACTGAGAGGGATTTTACCAAAGCATTTAGGAAATTAAGATTTTTTTTTTATTTTTTTTTTTTTTGGAGATACTTGCTTAATGCTGTGGCTAAGCAATATACAGAATGGCCCAGGACAGGGGGAGAATACCAAGATGACTTTTCCATCTACCAATCCTGAGGTTGAACAAACAATTTAAAGGAACTCAAGAGCTAGGGCTGAAGCAGACTCTCACAGCCACGTTCTCTGCATCAGCTGCAAGAGAGGTTGGGAGGAAGGAAATCTGCCTCTATATCTTCAAAGTGCTTCTTCTGGGGGCAATCATGCTTTATATTGGACCTCATGGATTCAGGTCCTTCAGTCACATAAAAAAAATAGCCCCCAAGAGCTGACATAACTTAAATTTCTAAGACTGACTTCCATACAAAATTTCACCCTTGAATCCCAGCATGAATTATCCTTCCTACAAATGCAAGACAAAAAACCTAACGATAGAACTTTCTAATACTGAAACCCCCTGAAAATAAATTCAAAACACAGCTTTTAAGTTTAAGGGTGTGCTTCTTCGTAGGAGCATACACCAGGATTTCATGAAGCTGCAACACCTAGCAGCAGCGCTGGGTATTTAGCTTCACAAGGTAACAGATTCCAGTAGCGTAAGGCACGTCGGTGTTCCCAAGCCACAGTTATTCAATGAAAGAAGTGTGGTATTAGTTCATCCCTGACATTTCTATAACCTTGATTCTCAGTCCACCTTAAGTCATCATGAGATGGGAAAAGGCATTTTCTTGATTATTCTAGCAATTCTCAAACCCAATAATAAAATAGTTTTCCCATTCTTAGATACTGGGACAAAAGATCAGTAATTCACAGCATGTGAATTACAAGGTTAATATGACTTATGTTTACAGAGAAAGATATCCAGCATTTTTGAACTAGGCAGCCTTCTTTTATTAACTTAATTTTATTATTAGTTTAACATGCTTCATATACGAGACTTTCTAGAGAATTTAATTGGTTGTTGTTTCTGGCAGTTGGTTATTATTTCTGGTAGGCTCACGCATTCACAGGCCAGTTTGATCCTTGTCACACAATACAAACATAACCATTACACATTTTATTAGATTTAATGATTAGGTATGTGGCTTTCAAGAACAGACTGGCACACTGCAGAGAATGTTACATATTTTAGGTATTCAAAGTACAACTTTGATTACTATTTGGTGGGCCTTACTTATACCCTATTACCATCACACTGCAAAGAGGAGAGCTGGGGAACCTTTCCCATGGATTTGCCAGAAAGCAGGCAAAAAAACGAAAACAAAAACAAACTCCCCAAACCCGTGAAAAAATTACCCAAACAAAAAATGCAAACCCACTCTCATTTTCTGCTGGTTAGAAACCTAGACAGCCACACTTTATCCGCATGTGAAAACATAATAACAGGAAGCAGAAACTAGTCGTTTATGTCTGAAAGAAAATTTCGTCTTGAATTTCAAAGAGGGGAGGGGAAGGGTGCTGCTCCCGAAACACTGTAAAACAGTTAGGACCAAAATTTCTAGTTTAAGTTGTGGTGAGGCCGCTTATTTTTTGAGGGATGCCCACAGCTGGGGAGGTAGGCAGACTGCTACGTGCAGTCAGTGAATGCTGTTAAAGGACATTTACGATAACTGCCGTTTACGTAGCTTGGACCAACACAGTGCTTGGCCTCACAAGAAACAATTTCAGGAAAATAGGTTTAGTCCTTTTTTGCTACCATCCTATTGCACTCCACGTTACTAGTGCCACAAAGTAGCTGGCTTCATGCTATCCCTGAAAATCCATTGTCCTGGTCCAGAGCAGGCTTTCTGAGGGCTTCAGGGTCTCATCATTTATGCTTATGCTAGGGCATTGCTGGCACCTTAGAGGAGTTCATTGCTCCAATCATACTAAAATGTAGATTAAGGGAAGTACCTTAAAGCTCACTTGAAAACCTTAACCTTCATTACTTTCAATGATAAATTGCCTGTGAAAAGAGAAAATTCTTCATAATAATATTACAGTAGCTTTAGTCTCAAATTAAAGTATTTTGTAAATATGATTTTAGGTAAAGACTTCTTTTTAAATAAGTGATTAATGCCAGGATCTCAAGTGTGGATTTTTTGAGCACAATGGTAACAAAGGAGTCTTGTATTTGTTAGCCAGGAAGCTGGTAAGAAGGAAAAGGTGGCAGAAGGCAGCCCTAGGAACGTAAGTCTACTGAAATTAATGGAGAACTTGTGCTCGTAACCCAAAGGGAACCTGTGAGGGGGAAAAAGTCTCTACAGAAAATTAATCTTTAATCCCTAGTTTTCAAATGTTTGGCCTTGCTCTCAAAAATACTTTCTGCTACTTATTCATAAGGTTAAGCATAGAGAACATCAGACTAAGTTTGTCAATATTATTCCATCAGTTTACTTTGTCCTTGATTTGGATTTTCTTCCAAGACTGAAAGGCCCTGTAGGTGAACTGCATCGACTTCTCTGATACCCAATGGAAGAGCTACTGTGAGCCAGAATCATAATAAATGTAAATATTATCACAGTCTATATTACACACCTCCACAGCCAAAATAATAGAGTAACCCAACATCCATTCTATAGAAGAAATGACTCAAGTGTCAAATAAAGGAAGAACCTCTGAAACTTAGCTGTCAGATATAACTTTCCCTCTAAATACCTATATTGAAATCAAGTGAACTTCACAAAGGTAGATGGAAAGCAATTGCAAGCTCCCTTGCTTATTAGTGACTTATCTGTTTCATACTACTTCCTCCCCCCCCCAGCCCCTGCCAAAGGAATGTGGGTTCTGACAGCCAGTATATTTCTTTCATGGCTACATGAACCACTGTGGGTTTGCTGTCATGCTTCAGTTTCGGTACATTATCATTTTTGTATTTTTTATTTCATCTTCATCAATTTTCAAGTCCTTTGACACCCAAGGATATATTTTTTTCTTTGCACTTTATCAGTCTCAGACATCTTGTGTAAAAAAGCTAATCATTTCCAAATTCTTTGGTTAACCAAGACTAACAATCTGTCTGGTCTCCTGAAGTTAATTCATAAAATCTTTAACAAATGTTTTTATGAAATTACAGTTTTAAGATCAATGACTAATAACAATTGCTCCGATTATTAAAGCACTTTCTACCGCCACTATCCTTTAATTAAAAAACTTGCTGATCCATTATGTTATAGGTGTATGAAACCATTTTCTAGGTTTTATTTTTCTTTGAAGTGTTGCAGTATACGCCTATTAACCCTAAGAAAATGGAGTTATTTTTGAAAGAATAGCTAGATGATATCTCCAATTTTTTTCTTAACATGTCTGCATTTTTATCTATAGATAGGAATATGCATGACTGCATGGAAAGGTGACAGAGCAGCTGTTTCTCATCGTTTGTGGATTGTGAAGAAAAGGACCTTATAGTCTGCTTGTAATCAAGTCCATCTGGACCCTCATTGCCTGATTAAGACAGATGTAAATTATATTTTATCTTTGAATTTTATGTTTTAAAAACTTACCCATTTTTAATCTATCATCCCTCCTCCCTCTCCTTTTATTCCTCTTTCTCACTTACATGGATGTGCTGACTTTTTCTTCATATGAGTTCCTCCTTTTAAAACAACACCAGACCCCTTTTTTTAAAATCTTGTGTTCACACGTATTGTATACACGACTAAAACTAACCGGTGCTCCTTCAACAGGAGGAGGAACAGAAGTTTTGTTTTCAATAGACTTATCCAAATAAATTACTTTGGTGTGCCTAGAAGAGCCATCACAAGGTAGACTAAGTACTTGCACCGTTACCTACTGTAAAGCTGATGGGAAGTTCTGGAGGCAGGATTAGCTGATCTCAGGCTGTTCTGTCCCCATGCTGATTCTTGCTAAAATTAAAGTGATGAAATAACCAAGGTATCATTTTGGCAAAGGCAACAAAACCTAAGAATAAGGCTTCTTCTCACTATGAAAGAGAAACAGTCCCATTATTATAACTGATCACGTCTTATGTTTTCAAGAGTTTCCAATATCGACTTAAAAGATTTTATTATATGTTACAGGTACAAGTTTTGTTTCAGGATTTACTGCTTCATCATGCCTTACAGTGGTAGTCAACTGCACTGGATTTTCTCTCATCTCTATTTGTTCTCAGTACACAAGAGCAAGAGTACATTCCCATTCCTCATTTTCGTCATTTGAGGAGGTAGTTTCAAGTCTACCTATCAAAACAAGTAAGGGTTATACCTCCAATCAACCACATAGCAGACACAATAAAAAAGGAAAAATAAGTAACAAGGTAAATGCTTCCTCATTAGCATGCTGGATAATTTATTTATTAATTTTGAATTTCTTATTCTTTATAGATGGGTGGTTATATCTGTTTGATGGAATTGCTAATGTTTACTGGAAAGGGTACTTGATTTTTCAACTCTAAAGATATAATTTGTTCAGGAGTAGCTACAGCATCATAAAACCACTCACTAAGTTTTAACCACAAAAGGGAATTGCATGCACCTCACTTATCTTGAAACAGCAGTCAATGCCTAAAACGTTCAGCCACTTAGCCTCTGCAATTACTAGATTATTCACTGTGACAAATTTAGGTTGCTACTCATCTCCTCATGGAAAGGAGAGAGCAGAAGACAAACTACACACAGTCTGCAACCAAAAGATTCTCAATGCTAAATTGTTGAGGAGTGGACAGACAAGACCATTTAGCTTTAGAACACAATAGAGGCACTCCACTCCCAAAACTGAGATTTTTCAAATGTCTGTGGGAAGTTAGACTTTTAAAACATACACAAACATATCAATTCAAATGTTGTACAGTCTCCAAAAATTTCACCTTTAACCAGCTTCAGTACAAATCTCTTCAGATTCACCTGCAGAGCAGTCCGTGTAAGCAAGCTATGGCTCCAAAATCTATCTTGCTGTAGGTGCACATACCACCATTAGCAGCATGTCTCTCTGCTAGATTCCTTGTCCTGCAACAAACTACCTGAAGTCTTCCTCTTGCCACAGTGAAATGTAACCACCCTCCCAGGTGAGCTGAACCTCCACACAGCATGGCAACTCCTGGGCAACTCATATGGCCTGAAGACTCTGCAGAAAACAAGTTCTCTGCAAGCCAACCAACTTACAGGTTCATTTATCTGATTCTATTGTATATCCATATAATAGAAATGTTTAGTCGATTAATGTCTAAAATTCTACACCTCCATTCCAGTAAAGGCAAATGTTTTGGGTGTGCACGTAATGAAGGCTTCAAGAGGGAACTATATTAGAATCATAGAATTGTTAGGGTTGGAAGGGACCTTAAAGATCACCTAGTTCCAACCCCCCTGCCCTGGGCAGGGACACCTCCCACTAGATCAGGTTGCTCAGAGCCCCATCCAGACTGGCCTTAAGAACTTCCAGGGATGGGGCTTCCACCACCTCTCTGGGCAACCTGTTCCAGTGTCTCACCACCCTCATGGTGAAGAACTTCTCCCTAACGCCCAGTCTGAATCGTCCCATCTCTAGTTTTAATCCATTCCCTCTAGTCCTACCATTACCCGCCATCCTAAAAAGTCCCTCCCCAGCTTTCTTGTAGGCCCCCTTAAGATACTGGTAGGCCACTATAAGGTCTCCTCGGAGCCTTCTTTTCTCCAGACTGATGTTCATACATCTCTGTTCCTTTTGAATAATAATGCTCTGGTTAAGAAAGAAACATCCAATTGTCATTTAAATACTGATAAGATTTTCCTTGTGCCAGATCTTGAATCCAAGTCCCTGCTGACTAATCCACAACTAAAACAAGGATAAACTTGCCTTGAAAGAACTGAGGTTGATACAAAAAGTCTAAAACTTTCCTTAAATAAATGTCAAGTTTTCAGGAAAAGAACTGTTCTTTATGTTTGAACACTTGACTCAAAAGAAGGTGTTGCAATTTTATCCCCCTCCCCCCCCCCCCCCCCCCCCCCCCGCTCCCAGTGACATACATATTAGTCAGGTAGACACTAGAAATGAAGTTCTATAAGAGGGTACAAACTTAACTGCATGAATCATCATCAGGATGCTTGGGGAATTTGCAACTCCAAAATTTTACAGCTGGAGGCATTCACATAAAAACTGCTAGTGCACAATGGAGACACTCAAGTGATGTGACTAAGTCATCAGATGCATCATTACATGTACTGTAGATGAGTCATCAGATGCTTAAAGTGGCAAGCTTACATATAATAGGGATCAGGCTAAATGCAAATTACTGGGCAGTATCTTGGTGTGGTTCGAGTCTTGTGTGCAGAACCAAATCCTTTAGAGAGTTAATTCAACAGAGACTCAGTAGATGTGATTTCTTGAGACCGAGAATAGCAATCTTGTTCCTGTACATCTTTGAGCAAGCCCTGCTTTACATTTAATTTCTCTCAGAGCAGATTTCTTTATAGAACATTGAGATCTATAATTTTGCCACTGCAGTCATCCTCTTTTACTCATACTTCTGAGAAATATTATTATAGCATACTTCAGTACAGCTGGCTTGGAAACAAATTTCCTATCCCTAATATGACAGTAAGAATTTAAATGTCTTTCCTTCACTATTTCAGTCCACGACAAAAATTTTCCACTAACCCAGAAGATTTGTAAATTTCCATTGGCAATTTTTCAAAAAGTGGGAAGAGTTTAGTTGCATCTTTTGTTCAAAGTTAATTAAATTAGATTTAGTTAAAAACTTAACAAAATACAAGGGAACACTTATATATACAATAATATGAAGAGAAAGAAAAAGTTCAACATCCCCTGCCCCCCCAAAAAAGTTAAACCGTGTACTGTTCATCAACTCATCTGCTGTACACCATGTCAGTTGAGCAGAGTACCTAGATCAAATATGTGGTTAGCTGATTCTATAGTGAACAGATCCAACATTAATGACTTTTGTCCCCAATTCAGAGACAGTATTTTTCTGTCATTAAAAGAAGCCAAGTTGTTCTTCACTATAGAGAAATGTCTGATTTACTAATGGTGTCATTTAAGATCCAGAACTCGGTAAATTGTGTCGATCAAAGAAATGTATAGAAAACTTCACTTTAATAAAGCTGAACCTAAAGAAACTTTTGCATCAATAGACAGCATGACTACTCCTAACATGTTTGTATGGAGTGTTTAAAGTGTAAATCAAGTTAAATGTATATAGAATCATGTTTGTGTTGGGACCGTAAAGATCATCTAGTTCCAACTCCCCTGCCATGGGCACAGACACCTTCCACTAGACCAGGTTGTTCAAAGCTCCATTCAACCTGGTACAGTTAAATATCTAGGATATATATAATTATCTAGGATATACTAATTTTCCCCAAAAAAACCTGTTAATATACAACACAGCAAATGACAACTATTAACTCTTGCAAAATTGCTACACATCACTTTATTACACCAATTAAAAAAAATATTAGTTTACCTTCCATTAAATCTAAAGGTAGTTTTCACTCCTACTCTAGGTACTGCAATCATTAGACTAACTGCCTTTCATGGATTTAAATTGCTTCTACATTTCCACGACTTATTCTATTAAGTATTAGAGGGGCTGGGTTTTGGTTTCAATTTTTGTTAAACACCACAATAGTCCAGCACACAAAGCAAGCCATGAGGACCTAAGAATAGTTCCACAGACACATAGCCCATCCGTGCTTCTGACAGCGATCAGAAACAGACAACTGTAGAAGCACCACTTAAGAAATTCCCCCAACTGAAGTGCAAGCCACTGAAAGCTGGGAAGGAACAGACTTCCTAGGTCTTTACGCAACCCTCACTGGATTTCTCTTTCAACAGCTTTCCCAGGGCTTCCTTGAACCCACAGACTTTCATCCTGGATGGATCAATTTTCTAACAAGACAGATACTGCTCATGCTTCCTAGTTCTGCTGCAGTCACCTATTGCAAGACTGACCCATGACTATCCATCAAAAAGAAAAGCACAGCAGTTAAGCACGAGGCCCACCTTACGCTACTTTCAGCTCTGTAGCCAGGACCGTTGCTTGAGGTTACCTGAGCCCACATTTGTCCCTCAGCTTCGCTTCATTTCTGTTGACAGAAGGCACTTTTGTAGTACTGTTTCCTAAGAAACATCAAGTTGCTTTTGAGAGCAAGCTTATACAGCACCGCATAGTACATTTCTTATTGTTTCTTTCAAGTACCTTGCACGGCATACAGTAGCTACTGTGGCAGCAAATGAGTACTTTGTGCTGGCAAAACCACCCTTAGAGGTCCACAGTTTCAGTCATTCCTCCCTCACTACACAGTGCAGTAAAAAGAGTGATATTTATTTCTCTTACAGATAACTCAAGAAAGTATTTCAGCAAGGAAGAAGGAATTTTTAGATTGCCAGGTTTTATTACACTTGAATTTTAATACCATCTTTTATATTTAGTTATCAGATTACAAGAGCATAATGTTAGCGGTTTTTTTGAGACAGAGTCAATAACAAATATTAAGTATAGTACGTGACGTCAAATCTATGTACTACAGCATAAAAATAACAGGATCTAAAGCTCCTACCATATGCCAGATTCCTAGTGTAATAGCTACATGGAAAAAAACCCAAACACCAAACCCCCAAACACTGCCAGCAACAACGAAAAGGTAATACAGACAATAAGTCACTGTGAAGAAAAGTTAGAGGGTATAATCCTGCTACAGCTATTTAGAAAAAGACTGAAAGACCATATCATTTTTAAAACAAAAAAAAAAAAAACCATGCAAAGAACCAACGCACACTCCATGCTGGGAACAAGTAGTTCTGAGATGCAGCAATGTTTAGCAACTGAAGTATAACAACCAGGAATTTGCCTGAGCACCAGCTTGTTCAGGGTTCTCCAGTACATCACTTACTCTTTAGTGCTCTGCCTATCCATCTGTGAAGTGGATAAATCACTTAGTTCTGCTTTCCTCCTTCAACCTTATTGGTGCATAGTTATTTAAGTCTTGGAGACACAACGAAAGCGTTTTTGAAGAAATCAAGAGACACTTGATATTGCTTGGAACACCACTTTACTTTATGCTCTAGGCTCCTTTCTTTCATTTATTGTTAGTGACCGCATCAGTAACATGGTTCATAACACTCATGCATTAAAGATGCACCATGAAATAGTGGCTCTCGCAAATTCCTTTCAACTGTTTGGACTGTTGTTCATTATTTTATTAATAACAACATTTCACTTTGGGGCAGGGGGGAGGGGAGGGGAAGGAAGGAATACATCAATCCTGCAATATTTTAAATTAACCCAATAATCTGAATTTCCCAGTTCTGCATGGATTCGCACCGATTACAGATTCTTTTGCAAGAAGCACCAGAATACTTGCCCATGAATTACACCGCGACTAAACTGATAGAATAAGGTGTAGTGTTATTTCCCATGTGTAATATTATAGCTGTTAATAACTACAGAATATACCTTTGTAATATCCAGGTTGCAATTTAATAATTTATCTCAGACCTTGTAAAGATCCTTTTATGAAAGTGATTCTCTTCTACACGCAAAAACTGGCATATCCAGTTGTTTTATGTTTGATTAGGCACAGACTTCTTGCGATGTCAGTGGGAGTCACTTGCCTTATTCAGGTCTAGTTTTTCTAGAGAGAAGCAGCAGTTTTTCATGTAGAGTAATACATCATTAATATCTGATTCTGTCTGATATCACACTGCGTATTTGTCTTCCTTACAAGACATAGGATGGTATCAAATCCACTAACATAACTTAGACTGAGGTTAGCAAATATTTTGAGTTTAGCTGAATTTTGAAATAAATTAAAGTTTTCAGCTTCTGTAAGTTTCAGAATACAGACAAAAAACCCCAAATAACAGACAGCTATGATAGTCCACAATGCAATTCTTAAATCAGGGATGGTAATAATTCTAGCCTTATCTTATTTACAGTTAGTGCTCATGCTCTTAGAAATCCTGCCTTTCCTCTATAACATCTAAATCAAGTTTATTTTGGCATGCGTACCTGTTGTCTTTCAAGAAATAAAAAATTTAATCTTAACATTGAAGAAATTAAGATGAAAACACTAATTTTTTTCTTCATGGCTGACTACACATGAATCAAGATTGTCCATGTACCAGTATCCATAACAAAAATATTGTCTCCAATATCCTTGGCCATCTGTATATGCCTAGATCAGTTCCTAATTTGTGCAGCTATTTGTTCAGAATTACACTGACTTTGGGTTAGCTTATGTTGCTGACAACTTCTAAAACTAGCAGCTTTTCAGTAACGTCCTACCAGAATGATCTAGCACAGACCAGCCATGCAGGAGGACTCCTCATGGGCTCTCAGGTCTTCCACTGACAAATGCATGCAAATGAGCAAGATGAGGTTTTTTTTCTTCTTACATTAAGAACTCTCCTATGATACATTTGAGTGATTCTTGTTCAGCACGTAGTCCTTCTAAACACTTGTGTCTTTACTCTTTTAGTAACAATAACAAATTTTGGTCTGTTACTCATGATGTGCTGAGAATAACTACAGATGCAGAAAATAAGCTTCCTTTTCTTAAACTTTTTTTGTGCTTTGGAAAAGACCTTCAACTCCTTTAAAATAAATATAGATGTAGGAGCCATTCATTTATGGAGAGCTGCCACCATCAAATTTTACTTAATTAACTTCTGTATTAACAATGGAGTACTAAAATATCTTTCTCAAGTATCAGTCTGTTTTAACTACTTCAAGTAACAACCTCCAAAATTAAACCAGAAGCTTGATGACCAGTCATCTTCATTGCTAGTGTTAGTTGAGGGTACTCAAATTGCTCAAAGGGAACCAGTTTCAGAAGAGCAAGCGGAGAGATTTATTTCTGGCCTTAAGAGATAGAGCTGTTGGTCCATAAATCCAACAAATGATCTGATTTTCATTAGCAATGTACTGCATCGAAGGAAAACTGAAGTAAGATGTCGCCAGGTTTCTGAGTGCAAATTAATACTTGAGGGTAACAGACCCATTACCATGTAAAACATATGAGGACTAGTGAGCAACTGTCATGGTTACCCAGCATAGTGCTAGGAACAGTGAGAAATTAACTGAGATGGCATATACAGCATGACTCTGGGAAAAGGAGTATTTTCTTCCACTTCTCAAACAGACAGAACAATACAAAGTATTAAGGATCAGGAGTTTTAATAGGAAATTAATTCAATATCACATCCAAAACATTTCTTTCCCTATTATGCCATAAGAAAAACATAAAAATTTAAAGGGTTTTGCATGCTTTCTGTTTTATGAGAACACTTAAAAAAAAAGAAAGCTTCAGAGCTAGTGTAGTTCACCTAAAGTATCCTGAATTTCCAAATTAACACAACACAGACTCCTTACAGTCTTTAACTGTAGGAGATCAAAACCCATGCTATGAAGTAAGACAGGAAAGGTGCAAAATTCATTTCGTTATTTATGTCATCTTTCCTCACACAGGGAGAGACCTGTAAAACAGAAAACAGCTTACCCAGACTAACAGTTACTGTGGTCACCGAGGGCAGCTATCAGCACCACAGAATTAGCATTATTGTATGGATAAGGATTCAAAGTTTCTGCAAAGGATTTCCAAGGTTAGGATTTGGGTTGTTTTGGGTTTTTTTTCAGCATTGATGAACTGATGGAACAACAAGGTAGAGAGGCACCAATTAAGAAGGTTTTATTTAGATAACCCAAAAATCCAGTATTGGCCAAACTTCAAATTCTGATAATTCTGATAGTTCACTGCATGGTGCATAGCATAGGCAAACACATTGTACCCGTATTTTCCATAGTCCTAAAAGAGGTATCCATACCGAACAGAAAACGGAAATAATAATAAAAGAGTTGTACTTCCTCAAAGTTGTACCCCAGGAAGCTTATGAACTAAAAAAATTACAGTCTTTACAAGCAACTTAAATACCAGAAAGGTATAAAATGTTTCCTAATCCTTCAGCCTGAGAAGATGCACCACTGTCGACTCAGGAACAGCTGCAAATTGGCTACAGAAATGGGCTTTTTAAAGGACCCAAACAGGGTTAAATTTCTCTTATAGGATGGCAAACAATACAGCAATGTTGATGCTCCCCCCTCAGCCCCGCCATGAAGTTAAAGGTTAGAGCACTTGACCTGGCAGTGGATCACTCCGGTTCAAATCCTTCCTCACCACAGAAGCATGTTTTCCACAACTTGGCACTCTCCAGTTTATAGGAAGCTCCAAGTTTATAGGAAGCTGAATACTGTTGGAGTGCTCCTGTGGGGTACAGGGCAAGGCAGATAAAGTCTTTCTAAAGGTTTGGCATGAGTTGCTTTACTCTTTTTGCGTTTATACATCAGCAACGTATTGAGATGTGCAGAGCATACACTGAGATGAGGCTCTCGGCACCTAACCTGAAAATCACAAAACAAGCAAGCAAGCACTTTATGAGCAACAATCGAGGAAGAGTAGTTTGGATATACTTTGAATAGAGACATTCATCAGGCTGAAAATCTCAATACTCGCTCTATAAAAATAGAACTATTGAATTGGAAACCTCTCCAATTAAAAGCAATGTTATTCTTTTCATTAGGAACACACTGGAGCCAAAAATCCGGTACTGAAGACATCGGTGCAATTTTACAACTACCAACACATTTCTGCGAGTTGTAATATTTTATTAGTCCAGATTAAAGCTGTTTTCACTAGGCTTTTTTATTATTCATCACAGAGGACTGAAGGTTGATTTTGAATGCCTCACAGCTCCTCCTTCACTCCCCTGCTTCTTGACTGTTCCAGAGACCGTTAAAATATTTTTAGTATATACATATTCAGTACTTCAATACAAATAACATAAAAAAGCTGAAATGGAATTTGCTGCTCTCCTTTTAACCATATTTAGTGCAACCAAGAACTCTACTATTTTTGCAACATTACTGGTAGAAAGGTGGTGGATAACACCTCAAAAATCTAAGAGCTTTTCTTTCTTCCAGCTTCAAATAGAGATCAAACCAAGGAGATAAGTCATTAAAAGATTAGCTTCTTCAATTTGATGAAGAGTAAAGCAGCAAATGCTTCACTCTCAATTGTGATGATAACGATTTCAAAGTCTTTGATTTCAGAAAAGTGATCAATTGCAGTTATAAATTGTAAGCTTACCAGAAGCATTATTCAGGTTTCTGGCATACTTACATTCATGACAGAAAACTAATTTGAGTAAGGAGGAATATTCATGTTTTGTACCAATTTTAGCAACTACTAAAATACTGGATGTGTTTGAAATTTCCATGCCACTTTGATTGATGGAGCTCAAAACTGATACATTAGAAAAATGAAATGTGACAGAATAGGGAACAATGTATGAGCTGCAGTGAACTAAGGATTCTTCAGTACCGAGACTATTCATAATATGTGTAGGCAGAACAAAACAAAGCAGAAAAAAAACCAACCCAGAGTCAAGGTGAATAGTTCTAGCAGACAAAGGCCTACATGAAGATGCACACATTATTGTGAATGCCTGGAGATCAGTTTGGCATGAATTGCTGCTCAAATACTCCTGGCTCGCCACCAGAATTGCATAGGATAACTCTGGAAATGCTCTGACACTTCAAAATTCCTGCAGATTTTCAACTGTGCATTAGGAAAGAGAATTAACTTCTGCCCTCAACGTAAAAAATACACAGAGCCATTAACACAGAATAAAAGTTACTTTAGTCTGTCTTATTTAAAAGAACTAGAAACTAGATTAATAAGTAAGTTAGCAAATGAAATTAAGTTTAATGCCAAAGCAGCCCTGATCGTTCTCATAAAGTGAAGTTGTTACCAGCTAGAATGGATTTTGATTTCCTTCACCCTACTGACAATACTGAAAAAACACAGTAGTACTAAGTACTCACTGTCAGATTCTGTCCTGTCTGTCCTTAGTTAGGATGTAAGATTTGGTCCCATCTCTGGGCAACTCACATACATTTCAAGCACATCCATTTTTTTCCACCAGCTTTCTAGGACGTGCTTCAAATACATCAAACACAATATCACATCTAACCACTCTTATGTATAAGCTACACAAAAAAGCAGAGCTATGTGAAACAAAAAGTCCCCGAAGTATAACATCCTGAACAATCTGCCATCCTTTTGCTAGTTATCTGAACATGATTAACATCCTTTTAATCATATTTTTATTTTTAAATTATCACATTCTGTCTGTGTACTGACAGGAGAGCCTTTGCATTTAGCTAATTAAGGCAATCTCAAAGGCAGGAACTCTAACGCATAACTCAGAATGGGTGTTCGTTAACCAAACAATGCCTCCTAAGCATACTGGTATTCCTAGTCCTAGCCCACTTGGGATAAACCCACTGACAAAAGACTGTAAATCACAAAGATGCTGGAAGGCACCACATAACAACTCTTAGATATCACTATTTTATTACGTGGGATGAACAACAATGCAATACTTCTCTATTGTACAGTTCTTAGAATTTACGGACAGAGACATACAACTAGCAAGCCACTCAACCAGCAAGCTGCATATTGATATAGTTGCAGTGTGAATAATATGATTAGTACAAATTACAGTTGAAGAAAGCTCTCTAATTTAACTGATGTTCTCAGAGTTGCTTGGGGTAGTTCAAAACCTATTAAAAAAAAATCAATAGGCCTAATTCCAATTATTAGATGTAGCTCTCTAATAGATGGAGGACAGATCTAGTTAGAAAGAAATGCCAACAGCAAGATTTAGATTTAAATTAGGCCACCTAAATCTAGACTATTTCTGAAGATCTCAGCTAGTCTGGCACTTTACTCGACAACCACCAGAACTTCATATTTATTATATTCATATTTAGACTCTTAAGTTCTATAAACACTGAAGGTGGACTTCTTGCCACATCCATGCCCAGAAGCTGAGCACACCCTAAGCTCGAATCAACTCTCAGGAGACTTTCTTCCTTCAAGACCTCATACAGATGCAAAAATCCACTGTCATAATGACACTGAAATGCCCGAGTTTTACCCAGTAAGTTCTTACTTGACTCTGCTCACAGTGAATTTACCACAAAACAATGACGCCCTTGGAAACTTTTCCTTTTCTTTTTTAAACCAAGTCATGTCCTTCCAGACATAGTCTGGCAGCATAAGTACTATTTTTAGACTTATTTTATCCAAGATGTCAAACAAAATAGAGATGTCATATTTTCAAGTCCTTTGAAAGGCATACACAAGCAATTCCTACCAGACAGCTTAGACCCATATATTTTGAATTTTGTAGCTTATTTCAGTCATTATAGTAGGAAAATAAATTGTGGAAAACAAAAAATATGCCTCTTTGTCACTGAAAGTAATTTGGGAAAAAGAGTCCCCCTAAGGACTATCCAGAAACTGTTGACAATTTTGATATATGGTTTCTGCAGAGTTCTCTTCTGTACTCACTCAACACTATCTGTTCACAACATGCCAATCAAAGTTGAACTAAGGCCAGCAACTGCTAAGCAAAAAGAGGGCAGAGGGGAAGGACCATTTATTAAATTAATAAAAAAATTAATTAATTAATCAAGGCTTGCTCTTTAACACGATCCAAAAAGGAGCTGGCATGCAAATAAAGTTCCAGCACAGTGTATTACTCAGTAGAGCCTTGCCAAATCATTAATCAGTATCTCAATTTTCTTGTTTGGCATCATTGAACAAAAGGAGTAGCTATCACCAGCTTTAAAAGACTCTTTTATTGGATATGTTGTCCCAAACTGGGATTTTTCCTTAATAGTTCTTCCCTGCCCTTCTGCTTACTGTCATTAAAATGCAAATTTTAGAGATAAATGGGCTTGAAGTCCCTTTTTACATAGGTAGAGAATATCATTACTGAAGGCTTCGAATACAGGATAACTTTTAAGAATGTTTCCATTATTATGCAACAGTATTTTTAACACTTCTGCAATGTCTTTACTGAGAATATTGAGATACTCTTTACAAAGGTTAAGGAAGTTATCCACTAATATGCTCAATGCCCGAATCAGCAAAATACTAATTATTGCAAGGGATCAGGCCTTTAATGCATTTTTGAGAGGTTTAATTATTTTAAGATTAAAGTGGCAGACTGATTATTCCATTCACCATTGAATGCAAAAACCTCTGAAAGTTTAGCAACACAGGAACAATGTACTACATCAACAAGACCCTATACTATGACAGTTTTAAATACATTAATATTAGGAACTTCTAGGTGGATCTGTTCTTTTTTTCCAGCAATGAGAAGTTTACATCACAGTATCACAGATTTTAGTGACTGTTGAGGACATTTCTTCTTTCTTATTGCTCAGCCCCCTCAAGTGTATAACCTTAGTTGCATATCAGACGGTATCACATATAACTCTGCAAAATGACAGCCATCCTCCCAGTTCTTCTATTTCAGCTGACAAATAACGTACTTCATTTCAAATGAGTTAAGTAGCACCCATCACCTTCATTAATGAATAGAGTAAGGCAACAAATTTTGCATTTGAATGAACAAGTTTATTCATTATCCAAGTATAGCTTTACTGTTCAATTCAGTTATGGTTTCCTTATTTAAAACTTTTGGCAAATGTATCACTGCCTGCTTTCTTTCAGTGAAGCCTCTGGTGCTAAGAACCAGGTGCTGCCAACTGGAAGCTCTCTTTAAGGAGCGGATCACATGGGAAGTGGCTGGATGTGCAAGAGCTGCGAGTGATATACAGCATGACAGTTCCTTGGAACTGGAGTCCACAGCACTCTGGTAACGCTGGCAGACTGCAGAGCTCAAACTTTTTCAGACTGCAGAATGAATCAAGTGTTTGACTGACATTAGTATGTGGTAGGGGCAGCAGCTTCCCAATCAATGCTGTGAAAAGGATATTGAAGCTACAAGCTCAGTTGCCAGAACTAAAAAAAAAAAAAGTATCAGAAAAATAAATCTTTCTACATAGAAAATAATGTCCAAAATAACATAACACCAATGTAAGAGCTTTTGGGCATTTGTGCTGGGAAAAATGAAATATTAAATACTGTCATCTTCCAGCTGTTCTTGGGGAAATAAACACTGCACAATGATCTCCTCCTCTTGATGCGCAGAAGGAAACCCAAGCGTTAACTGCACACATAGTTGCATTTATTAAACAGCAACCAAGACAGTATCCATAGTCTTCCCAGCATCCTCCTTCATGGCACATACACATCCCTAATTTTGCAGAGGAAAGCCCGTGTTTTACTTAGCAGTGCTTCACTGACTAAAACACCCATTTGGATGTTCCAGCTATCAGAACTAAAAGGGAAGGGGGGAAGAAGGGTAGAGGCAGAAAAGAGCAATGGGGGAAGAAAATCAAGACGAATGAAAAACATCCAAGACAGACAACAAAACAGTGAATGAAGAAAGAAATTCTTTCATAATAAGAGGAAAAAATAATTAAGTGCTACTGATCCTAAAGAAAAACACATCTGTCTACTAATCCTCATCTGGTGTAGTCTTCCATATCTATTTAGCAATCATTAAAGACTACCAGTGTGAAGCGAGGTAGCCGTCAGGAAAGCCTCAGTTATAACGACAAGGTCAACTCTGTACCTCTTATTCCAAAGGGGAAAGCTATTATTGTGAGATTCATCTTAGCTCAATAGAGACACCGATGCTATAAACACCTAAAGGTGAGTCTAAATGCTCCCTGTAATTAATACCATCAATGAAAATAAGCATCTAGAGAGGATAACTCATTTCGTATATACTACACTGACTCAGGAAAAGATGTTTCATTTTCTAGAGTGTCCCTAGCCCTGTATCAGGTATAATCAGCTCCAGATGACAGGGACGAACACAGTTCTCCACAATTGCAGAGGTTAAAAGTTTAAGCTTTAACAACTTCAAAAAAAGCAGTTCATCAGCAAGACAGAATACGGAGTTCCCATCATGTTCAGCTTTCCGACATAAGGTTGGATTTCATTCACTGAGAGCAGTGTTTGTATTACCTAACAAAATAATACGTGGTAAGAACCAACATTGTCCTGGTTATTTAACCAAAGATTGATGCTGTTCCTGTTGTTAAAAATGAGAGTTTTGACATGTATATGTACACACATTTTATTTATATCTATAAAAAAATATTCACACCTTGTATCCTAACAGGGGTAAAAACACACGACTTGTTCAATTTGCTAATAACATTGGTGCACGTACTAATGATGCACACTACACAAGACTAGCAATACCGTTTGAAGTGCTTAACATTACCATGAGACTGCTTTGTCTGTCTCCACTATCAAAAAAAAAATCTTATAATGAAGGTCCATCCATCTTTATATGTTTTAATTAATACTCTATGGGAAAAAAGTTTTATCTGGTCATAACTTATATTTTTAGTGTTACAATGAATACAGAGGTCTCTCACTAAAAAAAAAAAAGAAAGTGACTTCCCCTTTACACTCAAACACACACACATATACACCCAAAAACCCAAATATGTTTCTTTGCGAGCTCCCTCACTGAATAAAGCTATCAGACATCAGGACCCATCCAATAATTTCAGACTGCCTGATAGATGTATGAAGATTTTGTTGGGGTTTTTTTATTTCATATAGAGAAAATTGTAACTTGAACTTTCCAAAGAGATGTTTTGGAAGCTCTTGAGTGCAGGCAAATGCCAAATAATTTGGAAAATGTTTTCCCCTCTAAACATCTTATCGAAGCACAGATAAACTTATCTAGATGAAGCTGCGTCTGCTCCAGAGACAAAATTATGCATGGTTTTTCAAAGCTATCATATTTGATCAAGTTTTATTAATAAATTTGTATACTGTCACTCATATGGGAAAGAATTTAAAATTAAAGTATTTTACATTTTGTTTGCACAAATAACAGAAAATCTGCTTTACGGAAGAGATTATGAGGTGAATTAGGGTGGCTTCATTCATAAAACCCAGTGCTGGTGAGTGTATTTGGTCCTTTGCACCACAGTTGGTGGTGCACCTCTTTTAAAACCCATGCTGCAAGGTTCGTTGCACTTCTGCACAGCCAGTCATGGAAGGCAGAAGACTTGGAAGACTATTGATGAACAGCTTCAGATTGCCAGAATCCCTCCTAAGCCTGAGCAGTTCTGTTTTAGTTCAAGAACAAGAAGGGTAAAAACTAATGGTAGTGAAGAGCCTTGTCTCTGAACTTGCAGCAGGCAAACTATAATGTTCCTAAAGCGTTCCACACGTTTCATCTGTTCCTACCATTTCCTCCCTCTGAAGTAATTTATCCTGGAGAACTTCTACCCTCCCCTAACCTGACAATACATTTTTCTACCTCTCTGAAGTTCTACTTCATTTTTACTCCAGGTTTTTTGTTCTGTGTTCAACACGCTCATGTTCCCCACTCAGTTATTCATCATCTACTACCCTATTTCTCCCTCAGACATATAGAGATGCACATTTTCTTCACTTCCCTGGAGAGATTACTCTGTTCTCTAACTGCTATCAAGACCACAAAGTCCAAAGCACGCACCAAGAATGGCAGGTCTACACCAATAACACATTTATCACAACTATCATAGTAGAAAATATATATGTTAATCTTAAAATAAAATACCCTCATATTGGAGCCTTTCCATTTGGTGGTGTTGAGATTATAACTACAGATACTCTACCTGAAAATAAATGACTACGTGGGCTAAAAGTATCCTTCCCTCAGCTGTGAAGCTCTCCAAATCCAGTATGTAGTCATTGATTAACGTAATCACTTAAAAGAGGGTGACTTGCACATTCTGTCATCAAATCTAGAGCTCCACTCACTATTAGATTCTTTTTTCTGTAATATGGACATCCACTGTCCATTTGGTATTCTCCTATCACACCTACGCTCAGCCAAGATGCTAAGGATACAGACGATGCCCATGTTTGTCCTTCAACATCCTCACCCCAGAAGGTTCTAGGATATCTCCCAAACTTCGTAAAATTTTCTCTCTAAAAGAAAAAAAGTCTTCCCCGGTTTCCCATTTGGCAATATTTCCCCATATTTTCACTTTTCCGTCACTGTCCCTACAACTATCCTTAGTCTTTGTGACAGTACTTGGCTTATTCTGTCTTCCAGTCACTAATAGCTACCAATTCACAGAAGAAATAAATAAATAAATAAATAAATCCGCTTTTGACTGAAAACAGGGAAAGATAAAAGCGTTCCTTCCTACTACTCCACTCAAAGAGACAGAGAGGACCCTGCAGAACCTCCTCTCTATTATCAAAGTGATGCTGCCTCCAGGGGAGAGAAAAATAAATAAAAATAATCAAGAAAGGGACAACAGTTCCCTTAGCAGTGCTAAGCACAGCTCTGAGGTAGATTCGCAAGCTTTAGCTGTGCAATCTAGTTAGCTCTCAAGTTCAGACCCTCTAATTTCTAGAGCAGTTGTTTTGGCACAACCCCTATTTTATTCACTACTACTCTTTGCTCTGGGGGAATTTATGACTGGTTATGGCATCTCACTCTGATTCTCCTTTGCAAGCGCTGAAACAGAATTCATTTGATTTCTTAGCACTCTACTTTCTTTTGACAATAAATTACTACTGCTATTGAACAGAGGCCCGGCTTTCTCCTTCACTGACCTTTTGTTGCTTATAAATTTCTTACTTTTTTACCATAACCTTTTGTGCAACCTTCCTTTCATCTTTCACCTTTGCTTTGTGTATTTTTATTCTACCTCTGAGTCTTCAAAGTCTGCAATATTTTTAAGTCCTCTTTAGTTGCTCTTTTATACCATCCACTTGATTCTTTTGAGATTTTTTTATATAAATGCACACATACACACATATATATAATTTATTACTTGCTCAGTTCAACTTGAAACCTCAGAGCACAGCAATACATTGACCAAGAGTAAAGGGCAAAATATGTTTTAATCATAACTGAAATTTGTTTCTGGTCAGGGGTGCTTTTTCACCCAGTAATTCTGTCGTATCCCAACAGAGCACACTCCACACTGTTTTAGCGCCTTAATCTGTGGTCAAAAAGAAGAAACATTCAAGATCTATACGTAAGTTGAAATTCTATGACAAACTGAGAATTGGGTGTATGGTATTATTCAAAATATATCCTAATGCAGAAACAGTGCAAGTGAGAGCAGAACAAGCCTCTCACATAAATATCATTATGGCGTTGACAGTTAAGCCCACCATTTTTCTTGACAGCTATTAGCACTGATTGTAAGTTGGTAGTCACCTATGAGAGAACAGAAGCACAAAACTAGGGTGGTCTGAGTTACAACTGCATTGAATCCCTCACAGTTACTGGCAACTGTATACCTGTCAGAAGGTCCAAGAAGATCCATAAAACCATATAGCCATCTAAAATATCTTCCAAACACAAGCAATAAAGTACATATAATGAAATCAAAACCTGCCACCACGAATGCAGTTTAAAACATTGCACTTCCAGTTTGTTTGTTTAACTTTTCACAGATAAACACAAATAATTTTCCTTTGCCGCATGGGTTGTGATAAGATGTTGGACTCAAACATGTTAAAAAACAGGGAAAAAAAAATAGACAGCAACCAAAGCCAGACTGATCCTGAGCTGTATAGATCTACAGCAACAGTCAGTCACCTACCTTTACAATATATAGCTCTTCTCTCATTCACTGGTAAATGTTTGTGTTTTGTGTTATTTGGATGTATTTCTGTCAGAAAAATGTATCTCTGAAAGATTATTTTCTTCACAGTTATTTCTTCTTTCCATACCAAAGTATCTTTATGTCCTATTTTATCTCCTACACAAAGCAATTCACAGATAAATCTGCTCTTACAGTCCCATTTTATTGACACATACTTCTCTCGGTGCTGATTGCACATGCCTAGTTCTACTGTTGGCTTTTATTATTTTTTAAATTTAGGCCCTGTTATGCTCAAGGTTTGTCTTGCATACAAATAACTGATTATCTATACGCTGTTTAGATTCTAAGCATCAGAATTTTTCCAGTATCAACTGTCAAAAGACAGAAAGGTGCTGAAAATTGTTACAGAACCTCAAATTTCAACTGCAATCCAGCAGAACTGAGGGCCCACAAGAATATGTAGGATCATGCTTTCCACCCCCACCCTTTTTCTTGAAGGGGTTATCACCCCCACCCCCCTTTACCTGGGTTTAAAAATAAACCCCATACTCAGATGATGCAACTCATGAGCAACGACCAACTCGACAGCTTTCATAGCTTTCACAGATCAAAGAGAAAAGTGTTGATTAAACAAAAAGGAACAGTTGCCCAAGCCACAGGTGTAAGGAAATCAGTTTTATGCTTGTTTTGAAGCTTACTTTGCTTTGTATTTTCACAGAAAAAAAAGACTCCTATGACCATACAACTAGACAGTATCAACTACATTAAGCTTCACAATTTATGTAGATACACCTTTATACAATACACCTGAATAAGAGCTACCCACTGTGTGGTGAAGTTTCTAGGACAGATACAAAAGCTTTCCTCTAGAATCTCCGCCTTTTGATCTGCTGCACATGTGCTTCAAGTTCAGTACTGTGTGAGAGGCAGCAGCTGACCTGAATACAATCTCAGGTAACTGGCACAAGTAGGATAAGCCATTTTTACATCTCATACGATTAGACATGAAAACCGACATGAAGACCTTAAGAATCAGCACTGGTATATTACATGACCTTGTCTATGTGTATTTATTAGTGACTTTAATAAGACCACCAACGTTTGAGAAAGAGAACTGAATAAAGCTGTAATTCAGCATTGCCGTGCATATTAGCATGATGGCAGCAAGGCTAGTTTTAAGTTGAAATAAAATAGCTACCCCTCTGCCTCTGCAAAAGATGAAGCTGCATTTCTTTTCCTTTGTCTGTCACACAGCTGCACTGACAAGAATCAGCTATTCCAGCAACATATGTTCAGTTACTACAGAGACTGTTTGAACAACTGCAGAAATATTTAAATGGGAATTTTTCATTTCTTACATTTTATAATGCAGTACGTACTTTGGGATAATACATACTGCTTATGTATATTAATTGATTTTTGCAAATATGATGATACTAGAATACGCATAATGCAACAAAATGCATAGCTCTAAATATTTATTGTGCTTACCAAGAGCACAATAAACATTGCTACAGAAAATATAAAGCTATGATGAAGACAGTTGATAAAAAAAGAGGAGCCGATCCAGACTAAGTACCTCCTGGATTTTTGTTTTTGGCTTGCGGTTTTGTTTCCAACGACATTTCAGTTTACTGGATTCTTCTTACCAGCTTGCAGATCTTAAGCTACAGAAAAGAACCATTAATAGGAAGTACCTGGACTTTGAAAAACCAAAAAAAAGAATAGCAAATACAGTTATGGTTCACAAAAGCCCACAGAACAATTAAGGATCAGGTTTAACTCACCTGTCAAAGATGCATGCCCTTATTCACATAGAATCAGGGCTTGACAGTAGTTAAAGCTCAGGATTCAGTCTCAGAAGATGCATGTTCATATTTCTCTACACCCTCGACTTCATAAAACCTCTTAAATGCCACTGAACCTGTGTGGCTTGACATTGTACATTTCTTTAACTGAAAAACGTTACTTTTCATGAGGAATCTATTTTTAGCATGTCTTGTAGTTGCACATACACTGTACGTTTGCATATCTGTTAAACCATATCTGCATCCTTGTACATTAATCACATTAATTACGATCTTGCTAAATTGATTTAGATACCTGAAATACTTTAATCAGATATACGAGATCAAAATGTACACTTTGGTTAAACATGGGGCACTGCTGAGACTGAAAACAATGGTAAGCTAACACAGTGTTTTTCTAAATGTACAAACCAACCATACAATTTATTTATAAACGTCAAAATGAAATGCAACTAAAAAAAATCAATTTAAGAGTAAACCAGAGAAAGCACTTAAGTGATGCTCCTTTCCAAATTCTCTTTAAATAATACCTTCTATTGGCTGCTTAGCCTTATTTATAATTCCCCAAATGGATCCCCTATTTCTCAGGAAGGCTCTGTAACACACACACACAAAAAAAGGTGGTTTTCCTCCAGTCAAAAACCCCTCATTCCTTTGTTTCCTATTATTTCCTGTTACACAGCATGTACTAATCCAAGCGCCCTCTTCTCTGTTGCTATCCACTCTTGGCATTTCATTAAGTTCTATCCAATTGGAAAACCTTCAATATAGCTACGCAGGAAGTATGCAAGGGAATCCAGGAACCCTCCACAAGAGCCCAGAATAAATCTGTTGGAAAAAAAAAAAAAATCTAAGCAGCTCTCCTTCTACACAGTTAAAGAATTGCTACAAAAGGAAATGCAACTGTGCGAGGGGTATCTTGGTTCATATACCTCCCCCTTAATTATAACTTCTGAGAGAAGCCTTATACTTGCTCCCTGCCCATTTTCCATCTCTGTCACAGAGCTCCAAATAGATTTGCCATCCTTAAAAAACCCTCACACAGCGAAGGTGAAGTTCAGGGTCAAAGCTGAAATGCAGCTCACTATCTCTAGGTCTGTGTGAGTTTGACGGCACGCTAGCCAGCTATGCTAAAGAAAAGATTCCCTTATCTAAAGGATTTCAACTGCGTACCACTTGCTACCTTTAATTTCATCTCAATTCACTCAAAATTCAAGCATTAGAATGAAATCAACTCAAAATGTCTCATCACGGCTATTTTTTGTTTGGTTGGTTTGGTTCTGGAGAGTCCAGACTCTCCATCAAACTGCCACAAATCTCAGACATCTCGATTTATTTACCTGACAACAAGTTGCATAATTAGAACTTTGCCTTGAAAACTGCTTGTCAAACTTATGAAGTGGAAAACAGGGACTGTATAACTGACTGGGAGGAGGGCCAGGTACTAATCATGCCATTTACTTATTACGGCTTTATATTGCCCCACCAAAAAAAATATAAGATGGAATATGTAAAAAGATATCCCGTGTTCAGAAGCTTGGAGCTCCTACAATACAGTCTGTTCCTCTCCTGTTGCATCTCTAATTGGCAGTGGAGAAATGCAGAGTGCTGAGTAGCAAATGGGTTGAGAAGAGAACCAAGTGCTGAGGAAAGCCAGAAATCAGAGATGCTTTCCTGGTGCAAATGAGGTGAAGCTGTAATATATAAGCATGGTCAGAGCGGCCCTTTTTTTGATGGAGAGGCTTGGTCACTACAATAACTCCCACCAATTTTATGGATTTCTGAGTAGATCCAGCACCATCATTCTTTCTTTATGTTATATTTGAAAGGAGAGTCAATATGGAAGTAGCCAACTTAATTAGCTCATCGACTATCAAGGAAATCTGCATTGCTGTTCAGCCATGAGAGTAATTTCCTACTGAACTGGCAATATACAGAAAATCCAGCAGCCAAGAGCTAAACTTTTTACCGGAAGATCACAGAGTATTTCCCAAACTAAGCAAGGACATATTTTAACATGTCCTTCCGTGTCTGCTAAACTCCTAGAAGTGGAAGAAATACACAACAACCTCTACTCATGCCAGCTTCTCAAAGAGCAGCTTTCAAATAGTAGCAGGTAGCATTACGTCATCAAAAGGCAGATCATCCTACAACAAACCTTTAAGATTTAAAAACTGTATCTGCTATATCCTCAAACCTAAGGAAGCTCTGCTCCTCCCACTCTCCCAATGGACAGTCCTAATTGGTTCACTCTTGCTTCTGAACTAGGTACCAAAATAATTCCTACAGGGAAACATATCACTCCCACACCTACCTCTCACTTTCAAGACCAGTCTTTAGTTACTTTTTTTTTTTTTTTTTTTTTTACACAAACTATTTATCTGCTTGAAAGCAAAGTTAGTTGTTTCCTGAAACTGTCCCAGCATGGTTGTCTTTTAAAGCAAATTGAGAAAGGTTAATAGACCACAAAGCAATCCAGTCCAAATTAGGTTAGAAAATGAGTAAATTAACCAAGCAATTATGCAAACTTCATCATGTACAATACATGTGCAGTGCCACATTGCAGGAGTTTTTCCTAAAGACAGATACAGGCATTTTTAAATCCTCTAAATATCAAAGAAAAAGTTACTGACTGACACGACTACTGAGGCTTTTCGAGTAATACTTTCAATATTTGCTAAAATAGTCTCAAAGAATAATTTAGCTTGCAACAGATCTGTAGAGGTCATCTATTCCAAGTACTTGAGCCTGTCCAAGTCACTAAAATGGGACTGTGCATGCCATGCGTATTTAGATACAGCCTGTTCAAGTTTTCAGGGGTCATTGCCACGCTTAATTGAACTGTAATTAAAGTTTGCCTTCAAAGTTTCTTGAGGTCTTTTCAAAGCAACAAGTAGTCAAAATTTTCAAGGAAATCCATGAAATAATCCAAGAAAAGAGCTATCTGGGATTGGGAGAGCAGGTGCTCTGAGAGCAAAGCAATAAACTCCGATTAAGGCTCAATTCCTGCCCTGACTGCGCACTTGGACCTTCAGCAAATTGATTTCATTCTCTTAGCCTCAGATACCTGTTCTTTCCTCTCCTTCACCTGTAAGGGAACAGATGGGTTTAGTTTGTAAATGCTTTTGGAGAGAAATTTTCTGTTTTTTAATTGATTTTTATATAATACATTCCACTCTAAAACACATCTAAGTATTAACGTGTTCTATTGTACCATATAGTAAATATAAGTAATATTTTTGATTCAGTAGGTGTATATTATGCTTCTCACCAAATACCTCAATTACAAGTAGCAACTACATTAAGTATACTCTACAATATCCCAGGGTCATAAAAACTGTAAGGACTGTGACGCCTACAAACCGAGAATTTTTTCCCTACCTGTGAAGGGATCAAGAATCACTCATTCAGAATTAAATTCTAATTATAAACCTTTAAAGTGGGGATGGAATGGTGAATTAGTCATTTTTGCTGTTTATACAGGAGGTACAATATTCTGCCAAACCAGCTGGGGAAGAAGGGCTTTTTCAGATACTTCCAGATTTTTGTAATATATGTTTTATAGAGCTACAGGCACACTAATAGTCACTAGAACTATTCAGCTTAATTGCTCTTGACCAAAAAAAAAAAAAAATATTATGTGAAGTACTGTGGAGTCTACTGCATATTCATAGATCAGAGCCTTCCTCTTGACTGTACTATAGCATACAGTAACCTCAGCTATGTTGTTTTAAACTTTTCTTTCTGAAACAGAGGCCACACCTTGGCTAATAATTTCTGTCAGTTGTTTAGTTTTGCTGAACAGCTTTTTCCACCATGAGTTTCCTTTGTTCACCTTGTAACTCAAAACATGCCTAAAAGAACCTTACTTTCTTTTTCTAGCACTTCATCTAATCTGTAGCACAAGTAAAATTTTTTCTAAACAGGTGTTGGGCTTATACAAAAGAGATCATTGTGTTTAAAGATGCAGCAAATAGCTGAAGTTTTATCAAACGAAACAGCATTCTAATCCACCAGTTCTCAAGACTATTCAATGCAGATATTTATGCTCCTCCTAAAATAAAGGGCACTTATAAAAAAAAAAGCTAATTAACTTTGTGTGAATCTCCTCACTGCATGAATAGTCTGGCCAGGTAATTAACTTTGACACTTTATTTTACCTTAGTCCTACTCTTAAACAAATACTCAAAAGTTCTTATAGGTTGATCCTGTATCTTGGTGCTTGTTCAGCTACAGTCCCACAGCTTTGTCAGAAAAGTGTGTGTGTCAGGAGTTGCTTTTTGTTTGTGTTTAAGAGAGCTATGATGCTCTGCATGCATACATTAGCAGTAGGATTCCAGGAGTCTTCCCTGGATGTAAGTTTATTCTGTTACATCACTTCTTACCGTAGATCTTTGACAACTCCGTAGCTATTTAGCAGCTTTTTAAGGTCAGTGTTAGAAAGTGGGCTTCTTTAGGAAGTCGTTTGTGTTCGTTTGTGACTCAGGAAAAAAAAAAAAGAAAATAAAAAAGAGAAAGCTAGAAAACTGTTATTCTGCAGCTGAGACTCTTTTGGTTTGGATTTAACCCAAACTTAAGAACAGTCAAGCTTGCCCACACCTAGGCAAGAGTGGGGAAAGCATCAGTTTTGTCATACTTGTTGAAATCCAGGAGCCAAAGCTCAAGTTTTAAAAGCAAGCAGATACCCTAGGACAATCACAGCTTCATTTGCAAAAAGAAAGAGATTAAGAAACTACAAAATTTATGAGTAAATATAAGGTGACTTAAGCAGGTGTGTCAAGCTAAGCTTCTAACTGCATATTTATATTTCTAGATATAGGAAGACTAAATTTGATATTCAGCAAAAGCAGCTTTTGGCACAGTACTACAATTGAATAAAAAAAATTGTACAACTATTTATAGAAACCTACAATATAGTGCAGTGTTTCTACATTTGCTTGCAAATTACTCTTGGTAATAAATTGCAGACGTTACACATCTTTCCTTGCTGTGTTGAAATTTTATGTTGTGTTTTGGTACAACATGGCTACGTCTTCTGAGTAATCAAGCCAATGCCTAACTATTAGCTTGACTAGTCATAATACAGACTCTAAAAGTTAATATATACAACACCTTGTGTCTTTCAGGGTTCAAACGGTGAACTTTCACTTTTTAAATATTTAAATGGTTCCTTACCTTCAACTGATTCTCAAACAAAGAGATGTTTATGCTACAATGGCAAACTGTAATCAAATCACAGAAGAGGAAGTCAAGTTTATCAAAGAGTTTGTACAGTCTGCGTAATACTATTCTAATTATTTGGGACTACAGAGGAAGTTTGTTCTTCATTCTCGCAGTCCCTTGAGAAGTGAAAGTCATTGACACTCAGTCATCTGTAAAGGACAGATGTAAAACCGACCTAATATTATATTTCGGGTCTATTTGGGAAACATCCTTGACTAGATTCTTAACCACATATTTGTGTGATCCCTGCAATAGAAACCTAGATCTCCACTGCTGGAAAATCCACAGATGGGAACCTCTTCTCAGGAAGTGAAATTTCCCTGGCAATTTCTCAGTCTTTAGCCGCATTACCCATCAGTCACTAATAGATGTATTGTATACATATACTGTGCAAGAGCTTAGAAAAAAACTCCTAGTCAGCTGTACTATCAGGCACTCAGGACTTTCAGCTCTACTTGCACAACCTCAGCCATGCATCAGCAACTGCAGCACAAGATTTTGCTCTCCCTACCCAGGTAATTGAGACTTAAGGCAGAAATCATCACCATGTCTCAGAGTCCTTAACGATGGAAATAGAACTTCTACAACTGTAATTATTTTTGCATCACTGAGAGGTGTATATTTTAGTTTTTAACTGAAAACAGAACCTGAAGCAAAAGAAAAAGAGAAAGCAGCAAAATCACTTCTGCTACCCCTTCCTTTCCTCCCTCCTTCCCTATATACTTTTCCATCAAGCTTCTAAAGCAAAAGCCAAGTACAGATAGAGATGCTGCACCTCTGTACTTTCTTTTTAGTAGAAGGGAAGAACAGCAAAATATAAACATCGTTGCCAAAACCCAATTTTGTCTTTAAACTGAAAAAATTTGTCATACCACTTGCAATTCACTTGCTTATTTCTACCTTAACAATGTCATGGGAGCTATAAAATTCTCTATTAATATAAAAAGGAGAAGGGTCATAAGACCTGCTATCATCACAACTGTGAGATAATCCAGATATCAAATGTGTATTTGATGGGAGTCAGAAGGGAAGCTTCGGTGAGCTTCAGCCAGCACTGAAAAGGGGAAAAAGGAGGAAGATGGGGTTTGCAACTTATTTTTCATCTTAAAATATAAGAAAATATAAGAAAATTCTTTTCTCTGAAAAACTGAAAAAAGGACCAAGTGCCACAATTTAAATAGCCCTGTCTTCCCATTTCCATTCCCTTCCAAATCCCCTTCAGCCTCCCATCTTTCTGCAAAACTGCCTCTCTGTTTATTACTGAAAAAGTGTCCAATAGATAAACAAACCAGAGCACTTCCACATTTACGGTGTAGTCAAACTCTGAAATGAAGGTAAAAGCATTTAGGCTATCATTTAAAAAACACTTTACATTTAAGACAACTAACGACATTTACTGTCAGTATAAAGCATGACCAAAAAGCAGACTACCACACTCTAGAATTGCTTGTGAATTGACTTTAAAACAACATATTGCAGGTTTGTAGCTTCAAGATAAAGATAGGTGGAGTAAGACTACACATATCTCATACTTTCCTTTGAAGAAAAATGGAGTAAACTAGCCCATCTAGTAGGACCTTCAACTTAGTTTTCTGTTTTGAAGAAAAAAAAAAAAAACAAACAACCCTACCATGCTTGACAAAGAGTTGCTGACTTCAACAACCACAGGTGTTACCAGCATGGTGCAAATATAGATTTAACCAAATATTCAGCCAGTTTCCTATAGCCTAACAACAATTCTTAAGTGAGTTTGCAACAGCTGGCTACTTTCATACTACTTAACCATTTATGTATAGAGAAACAACCATTCTGCTTTAGAAGAATGGGCTGTAGTAAGCATACGTATTTGGGCATCACCTATACATTGCACACACATTTCTATTTTTTCACATAAATCCTCAACCAAGCTGGTCATAGCACTCGGAGGTTTTGTGGAGAGAAAAGAAGCACACTTTAATAAATCTAGGCTTAACCACAAACTCGCCAGAACATTTTTCTGGTGGATTTGTGGTATAATGAAATACTGTACATCTAAATGTTATGAGGTGTTTTTCAGTTTTTCCTACTCCTGTAAAAAAATAATAAAAACAGTTACTGAGGTATGCTGTCAGAACATCAGTTGATACCTCATTGAGTGTGCTATATCCCCTCTCCACTCCAACAATAAAAGGCTGGAGAGTGAGGAAAGGAGTAGAAATACTTCTGCTTCTCTTCAGAAGAGAAAGCCCTATTTCACAGAACAGCTTTGAGAAGGTGAACATGGCAGAAATATGTGTGTTAGGCCCTTGTCTGAACACTCAACAACAGCAGCAGCAAACCCTGCTGCATGTTTCTTCTTAGAAGAAAGAATGCAGATACTGACTTACATTCATAAAGAAAATTTCCTTCGTACTAAATCTGTAAAAGAGGTAAAGTGTTCATTGTTTCGGTGTTTGACATCAGATTTTGGAAATATGATGTAACACCTCTTATGTAGCTCATGCAGTCTCCAAACTAAATCTAAGTTCAGTGGAAATCGTCTTTTTTGCCTTTCCCGGCAGATTTTAAAAAAAAAACCAAACACACCCACCCCCAAAAAACCCCAAACAACACACCAAACATAATATACCAAGTTCTTGAGACTGAGGAGGGGAAAATGGGTGTCATCTCCAAGGAAATATAGGCTATGTCACATAAATGTTGCATCAAATTCAACTGGTGCTTTATGAAAGTCTATTTCTGGCATTTCATGGCTCCATTCTGCCCTGGAAGACTTCATTCTACAGCTGTTCCTCATCTCTTGGGAAAGGCTGTTCTGCAGCTACAGCATTTCTCACAACAGTTTGACACTTCCAACTCTTCCTTCTTCCCCAGAAATATTTTTTCTGTGATATTTTAAATTTCTCATTTATCTATCAGACAGTAGCTTCTTATTCTGATTTGTGAAGAGATACTGAAATGTTAAAGTTTCTTCAGGATAGAGAAATTGCCTTTTAGTCAGCTTTACCCATGATTTCCCCACTTTCCCCATAGACACAGCAGCAATTTATATACACAAGTGAAATTTAAATGATCTCATTAGTGGCTGCAAATGACATTTAAATTGCATCTGTTAACCCAGTTGTCATCTGGGGACAAAAACATTTCCCTTTGCACAGTAACCAGAGACTCCATTTGTATGAAATTAATGTAATCTATTGACAATGAGAAAATGTCAAATTTATCCAATTTGTTTTGGAACCAGGCACAGATACAGATGCACTCCCAAGTCTAATGACGATGTGGAAATACTTTGTAAATTACTGAGAGGTACAGACTCCAGCAGATCCATAACATGATTCCTTTGACAACAAAGCTGAATCCCTCTTTCTTGCCCTGATCTGCAGGTTACAGCTATAGAGCAATTCAAGGAATCGGTGATGTCAGCACAGCTAAACTACTTCAGAGAAATCACGGAGAATCACATTCATTTTGGTGTATATGGCTGATCCCACAAACAGTTGTATCACAATAGGTTAGAGGACAAAACACAGGCTAGAGGAGGGGCAATTCAAAACAGCTTCACTGCTACAGGACAAGTTGGAATCCTGGCATTTAAAAATTAAGACTTTTTTGTGATCTGCTTTAATAACCATCTGAGTCTTTTACTATTGATCACAATTACTAAGCTTGAATGTTCACGCTGTTAGGATTTGGCAGGGGAAGGGGGCGAGGTTTGGTTTTTGTTTTTTTTTTAATTAGAACAAAAAAAGAGTTAAAACAAGGAACAATCATTTATTAGAGCAGCACTCAAACCAACAAAGCAAGTTCCTTCAGTACAACAATGTAGTTTATCAATACACTGAAATCTAGTAGGCCAGATTCCTCAGACAGTTACACCTGATGAAAACACAGAACACACACTCTTGGGCTGCAAAAGTGATTTGCAGCTACAAGGAGCCCAGACTACATATGCTGATTTTTTTTTTTATTATTTGAAAAATTATTAGAAAATTCAGCAACTGAAAAGCACTATAAAAAATTTAAATATGTTTTTATGCCCCACAATGGTATATTCCATACAAAGGATGCCAATGCTGCAGCAAGATATCTGACTTTAATGGTCAGGAACACTTATTGAAAGTTCACTATAAAAATACTTTAAAATATAAGCCTGTGCGAGCCTGGTTGGACACCATTTGAATCACAAAGGTGACTATATTTCATAGACTGGTAAATTATTTACGCATTAGAAGATGAGTATTTCTCTTACAGGATAAAGGTTTTATTTGCTTAAAGGGCTTTGAAACAAATCAAGCAATTCAAGCTAATAAGTGAACAT